>NC_059230.1:3773279-4038279 GCF_020615455.1 Coregonus clupeaformis
ATTTGTGAAGTTCAGGGCCGTTGTTATGTTGGGTCCCGTAGCTGTAGCATTAGCTGTATTTGTGAAGTTCAGGGCCGTTGTTATGTTGGGTCCCGTAGCTGTAACATTAGCTGTATTTGTGAAGTTCAGGGCCGTTGTTATGTTGGGTCCCGTAGCTGTAACATTATCTGTATTTGTGAAGTTCAGGGCCGTTGTTATGTTGGGTCCCGTAGCTGTAACATTATCTGTATTTGTGAAGTTCAGGGCCGTTGTTATGTTGGGTCCCGTAGCTGTAACATTATCTGTATTTGTGAAGGTCAGGGCCGTTGTTATGTTGGGTCCCGTAGCTGTAACATTATCTGTATTTGTGAAGTTCAGGGCCGTTGTTACGTTGGGTCCCGTAGCTGTAACATTATCTGTATTTGTGAAGTTCAGGGCCGTTGTTATGTTGCGTCCCGTAGCTGTAACATTATCTGTATCTGTGATGTTCAGGACCGTTGTTATGTTGGGTCCCGTAGCTGTAACATTATCTGTATTTGTGAAGTTCAGGGCCGTTGTTATGTTGGGTCCCGTAGCTGTAACATTATCTGTATTTGTGAAGTTCAGGGCTGTTGTTATGTTGGGTCCCGTAGCTGTAACATTATCTGTATCTGTGATGTTCAGGGCCATTGTTATGTTGGGTCCCGTAGCTGTAACATTATCTGTATCTGTGATGTTTAGGGCCGTTGTTATGTTGGGTCCCGTAGCTGTAACATTATCTGTATCTGTGATGTTCAGGGCCGTTGTTATGTTGGGTCCCGTAGCTGTAACATTATCTGTATCTGTGATGTTCAGGGCCATTGTTATGTTGGGTCCCGTAGCTGTAACATTATCTGTATCTGTGATGTTCAGGGCCATTGTTATGTTGGGTCCCGTAGCTGTAACATTATCTGTATCTGTGATGTTCAGGGCCATTGTTGTGTTGGGTCCCGTAGTAGTAGTATTAGCTGTATTTGTGACATTCTGGGCCGGTGTGGTGTTCTGGGTCTGGGCTCTCATCCCCATGTAGGCTATAACCATGACGACAGCGAACATCAGTCTGCTGCTATTGTCCATTCCTGATAGAGTAACGGAGATCCAGACGGTTAGAATATACTACTAGTGCTACTAATTATTCATTTGTTAAGGACGAATAGAATTATATATTTACAAAAGTAATCATCAACATTTTACAGTTAGTGAGTGCATACATTTTTCATACTGGCCCCCCGTTGGAAACAAACCCACAACCCTGGCGTTGCAAGCGCCATGCTCTACCAACTGAGCTACATTGGACTACAACAGTCAGATGCAATTGCACTATCATGCTTATGCTTGCAATTATGGGCTTGCACATGTTGATGATGATAGTACAAGCTTATTTCAAAAGCTTTGAGTTGTATCAATGGCAATATGAAACTATCATACCAGCGTGAATAAAAACATTAACATTCCAGTGAATAAACATAGGCCTACCATTTGTGTGGTAATTGGTCATTAACTCATAGGGGTATATAAGACAACAAAACATTGCATAGTGAATGGGTAACATTGTTGAATTAAAATAGACCATAATTGTTTTCACATTATTAATTAGCAGTGGTGTAAAGTACTTAAATAAAACTAGTTTAAAGTAGTAATTCAGTCGTTTTGGGGGGAATCTGTACTTTACGTGGTCCTCTGTAGCTCAGCTGGTAGAGCACGGCGCTTGTAACGCCAAGGTAGTGGATTCGATCCCCGGGACCACCCATACACAAAAAATAAAATAAAAATGTATGCGCGCATGACTGTAAATCTCTTTGGATAAAAGCGTCTGCTAAATGGCATATTATTATTTATATGTTTCACAATTTTCACTTTAACTTCACTAGCATAAATTCCGAAATAAAATAATGTTATTTTTACTCCAAACATTTTCCCTGACACCCAAAAGTACTCATTACATTTTGAATGCTTAGCAAGACAGGAAAATTGTCCAATTCACGCACTTATCAAGAGAACATCCCTGGTCATCCCTACTGCCTCTGATCTGGGGGACTCACTAAACAAAAATGCTTCGTTTGTAGATTATATCTGAGTGTGCCCTGGCTCTCCACAAATAAATAGAAAACAATACAATTTTACCGTCTGGTTTGCTTAATATAAGGCATTTGAAATTATCTTTAGTTTTACTTTTGATACCTACCTATATTTTAGTAAATACATTTACTTTTGATACTTAACCCTCCCGTTGTCCTAGGGTCAAAATGACCCGCCACTGTGATTGAACCAACTTTATTTAATTTTTATATTTTTGGGATCATTTGTGAGAAGGAGGCAGTGATACTTTCTTTAAAGTCTCACTGCCTCCTTCTCACAAATGATCCCAAAAATAAAAAATAAATAAAGTTGGTTCATCAGGCAGCATTTTGACCTAAGAATGAGGGATTAAGTATATTTAAAACCAAATACTTTTAGACTTTTACTCAAGTAGTGTTTTACTGGTTGACTTTAACTTTAACTTGAGTCATTTTCCATTAAGGTATCTTTACTTTTAGTCAAATATGTCAATTGGGTACTTTTCCACCACTGTTAATTAGTAGATCCCTTAATTAAATTAAATCATGAGACAAAAACCACAAAAACGTCCATATTCCAAAACGTTTATAATGTATGATCTGAAAGTGTAGGCTACCAATTCATCAAGCGAACAGCTGGAAATAAAAGACTACCATTATGTCAGTGTGAAAAAAGAAAAAAAACGAATAAATCGTTATTTTGTATATATCCACATCATCAGATAAAAGAGATGGAAACCTTACCTGTAATTTCTTGACTTGGAAGGTTTATTGAATCGAAAAGCGTCGTGGTTCTCCTTGAACAAGTTGTCTTCACGGTTACTGTAAGGTGCGCTAGAGAAGGAGATGTGACTTTGTGTCGATGTCACACCTGCCTCTCGCTATTTAAAACAGCACTCGCGAGGGGAGGAGGGACAACAAAAGATGGAGAAACCTTCCTCTCTCCTCCTGTAGGGTGGGGGGGGGGGGGGGTGTACGTGTGCATGCAGGTACGTGTGCCACCATAGGCTTAACGGGGGAGGGGTGAACTGGCGACGACGTTCAATGGAAACAATTATGTTGTTAAGCCTACTCTTGACCTCCGACAATAGATTGTGTCCAGTTACTGCAATCTTTTCCCAAACACGCATCTTCCTGGTTAAAATGTTTTCCTTTCACTTATTTGTGTATTAAATATGCTTGGCGACTATAGGCAAGGCTATTTGCAAAGAAAGGGAAATTATAATATATAATTATGTTAGCTACCAATATATACAATTTAGGACTGAATATAATCCACATCCAAACGAAACGACATTTAATCCTTTTCTTTTTACTTATTCTATGATTAATTCCAGGCCAATAACACGCTGCCAATCACACCTGTCCAACTCAAATTACACATTATTCTTGCTCTGTTTATTTGATCTAGCTGAGTTGAGCTTCACAGTGGAGGGCAGGCAATCTTTTGAATTAAATCTTGATTGTGGCTAGTGGCTAATGGGTTAGACACCAGTTTTGGTGAATGAAAAAAATGACATACTAGCTTTAGTAAAAATAGAAAAAAGTTTCTGGAGATGACAGAAGTTTAAGATATGGATGTCCTATTTTCATTAACAAGCCAGCTAAATCATTTGTTTTGGTACTGTCCATTTGTAGCTTGTTTTTGGTCACAGGTCCAGGAATGGCTGAAGGATTGCAATATTTACCTGGAGCTAACCCTGCAGATAGCACTACTGGGTGATCTGAAAAGTCATAGTCAATCGATCAATAATATAATTGTTAGAGTGAGTAGCTCGGTTGAGTAACTCTTCCTGTTGTTATTGCCAAGGTGGAATATTTCCCTTGTGATAGTTTCGTTTTGACGCTCAGTGCGTTTTATTTATGTAAATAGAATAAACTCTGGACTTCGGTGTTTTACCTCCTAAGCCTGACTCCTTCATTCACACCTCGTCAAAGAATCACTCACCCCGCGTAATGGAGTCAGCAGGAGAAGACCACATGCCTGGAGTTGTGGCAAGGTTCCAGGAGCATTCCTCAATGCTGGCCAGCTTGCGGGAAGCGATGGATCAGGTTCTTCAGGTAGTAGAACGCCTGGAGAGGAGAGGACCTGATCTATCGAGACCAGCTGGTCAACCGGATCCAGCCACCTACACCCCAGCCCCTGGAGGGATCCAGATATCCCGGCCAGCAGCGTTTGATGGGACGGCAGCGCGATGTAATGTATTTCTGCTCCAACTAGAGTTGTATTTCTCCAGCATCAGGCCGGCGCCACTGGAGCGGGAGAAGGTATCCGTCCTCGTTTCCTGTCTTTGTGGGAGAGCCCTTGCGTGGGCCAACGCAGTGTGGAACGAGGGAGGTGCCGCGTTGGAGGACTACGTGGAGTTTGCTCGCCTCTTTCGGGCTGTTTTCGAATGACTGGTCCATCTGAGGCAGGGGACGAGGACTGCACAGGACTACGCGCTGGAGTTCCGGACGCTGGCAGCGGGTTCCGGGTGGAACGAGCGGGCCCTGATCGACCATTTCCGGTGCCACCTAAGGGAAGACGTCCGATGGGAGCTAGCCTGCCGTGATGCCATGCTATCGTTCTCCCAACTGGTGGACATGGCCATCTGGCTGGACAATCTGCTAGCAGCCAGAGGATGTCCTGGTAGGGGTCTGCCCGTTCCCACTCCGGACGACTCTGACCCCGAGCAGATGGAGTGGGGGGAGCCGCCGGTCGAGAGAGCGCAGTAGGACAGTGACAGTGCCACTCTGGTGGCACGAAGGGACAATCCACCTCATCTCGTAGTCAAGGTTCCTTTGGGTCTGGAGGCGGTAGGCAGGGTAGTCACGCATCACCCCAGGTAACGAACACCCAAACTTGTTCAGAGCCCTTTGCGGCACACTGTACCTTATCTATCTCATTTCCCGATCACCTGGTAGATTCAGAGTATAAGGCGCTAGTCGATTCAGGCGTGGCTGGAAACTTTATAGACAGGGCATTTGCACACCGTCAAGGCATTTCATTGGTTCCCCTCTCCATTCCACTCCCCATCAGAGCACTTGTAGTCGACCATTAGGGTCCGGGTTGGTTAAGGAGGTTACTGTACCAGTCACCATGATTACACAGGAGACGCATGTTGAGCAGATCACTTTTTTGATTATTGAGTCTCCTGCTTACCCTGTAGTCTTAGGCATTCCGTGATTAGCCCTTCACAACCCCACATTTTCATGGCTGCAGAGGGTTCTTACGTGAGTGTCCGGGTAGGTGTCTAGGTGTTTCCGTTGGTGCAACCACAGTGGAAAGTTCAGACTGTACCCCCACCATGCGCATTTCCCCCGAATACCATGATCTGGCGCTCGCGTTTTCCAAGATACAAGCGACTAAATTACCACCTCATCGGGAGGGGGATTGCGCGATAAATCTTCGGGTAGACGCTGTACCTCCCAGGAGTCATGTGTATCCCCTGTCGCAGGCTGAAACGGAGGCTATGGAAACATACGTCACCGAGTACCTGTGCCAGGGGTATATACGTCACTCCACTTCACCTGCTTCCTCTAGTTTCTTCTTTGTGAAGAAGAAAAATGGCGGTTTACGCCCATGCATTGATTATCGACCACTGTATAAGGTGACGGTATGATTTAGTTATCCTCTTCCCCTCATTCCTTCAATGATTGAGTCAATGCATGGGGCCCGTTTTTTCACCAAATTAGACCTCAGAAGTGCCTACAACCTGGTGTGTATTCAGGAAGGGGATGAGTGGAAAACAGCATTCAGCACAACCTCGGGGCATTATGAATACCTGGTGATGCCCTACGGTTTGAAGAATGCTCCATCCGTTTTCCAGTCCTTTGTGAACGAGGTGTTTCGGGACATGCTTGGTCGCGGTGTGGTGGTCTACATCGATGACATCCTGGTGTATTCCGCTACGCGCACCGAGCATGTGTCCCTGGTTCACAAGGTACTGGTCCGACTGCTGGAGAATGATCTTTATGCCAAGGCAGAGGTGTGAGTTTTTCCAGCAGTCAATCTCCTTCCTCGGATACCACATTACTACCACAGGTGTGGAGATGGAGGGCAATCGCATTTTAGCCTTGCATAATTGGCCGACTCCAACCACAGTGAAGGAGGTGCAGCGCTTCCTTGCCTTTGCCAACTACTATCGGAGGTTTATCCGGAGATTTGGCAAGGCCGCAACTCCCATTACCTCCTTGATGAAGGGTAGGCCGTCCCGGCTCCGCTGGTCTGCTGAGGCTGACTTGGCCTTCAGTAACCTGAGGGGTCTGTTCACCTCAGCCCCGGTACTAGCCCACCCCGATCCATCACTACCGTTCGTAGTGGAGGTGGATGCGTACGAGGTAGGGATAGGCGCTGTCTTATCCCAACGCTTCGGGCACGCCACCCAAGCTCTGCCCTTGTGCCTTCTTTTCGAAGAAGCTCAGTTCGGCGGAGCAGAACTACGCCGTTGGTGATCGGGAGCTGCAGGCTGTTGTCCGAGCTTTGACAGTGTGGAGCCATTGGCTCGAAGGGGCGAAACACCCTTTCCTTGTCTGGACAGACCACTGTAACCTGGAGTACATCGGGGCAGCGAGGAGGCTGAATCCTCGCCAGGCCAGTGGGGCCCTCTTCTTCACCCGGTTTGATTTCACACTCTCATACATTCCGGGTACGAAGAACGTGAAGGCAGACGCACTATCTCGGCTGTATGACACAGAGGAGAGGCCTCAGAGACAACACCCCCATACTCCCGGCCTCATGCATTGTGGCGCCGGTAGTATGGGCGATGGACGCGGATATAGCACAGGCATTACGCACAGATCCATCTCCACCGCAGTGTCCAGCTGGGCTGCAGTATGTGCCTGCGCTTATCCGTGATCGCCTGATCTACTGGGCACACACGTCACCCTCCTCTGGTCATCCAGGTATCGGTCGTACAATGCGCTGCCTGACCGAGAAGTACTGGAGGCCTACCTTGGCTAAGGACGTGACGTGTATGTTTCCTCTTGCTCAGTGTGCGCCCAGAGTAAGGCACCTAGGCACCTCCCAGCGAGTAAGCTACAAACTTTACCAGTTCCACAACGACCATGGTCTCACATTAGTATTGATTTTCTTACTGATCTTCCCCTCTCCCAAGGTAACACCACTATCCTGGTCGGTTTGGGTTACCAACCGGTCCTGGCACCGTGGGACCAGTGCCAGACCGAGGCTCCTGCGGTGGATGACTGGTTTCGGCGTGCGGAGGAGACTTGGGACGCTGCCCACGTTCGCCTCCAGCGCGCTGTGCATCATCAGAAGGCGAACGCTGACCGCCACCGCAGGGAGGCCCCGGTTTTAGTACCAGGGGATCGGGTCTGGCTCTCGACCCAGAATCTACCCCTCTGCCTGCACTGCCTGAAGCTGAGCCTGCGGTTTGTGCGGCCGTTTAAAGTCCTGAGGAGGATAAACGAGGTTACACACAGGTTTTTTCTCCCCCCTGATTACCGTATTAACCCCTAGTTTCATGTGTCACCTCCTCAGGCCGGTGGTAGCTGGTCCGCTCCAGGAGTCTGAGGTGCGGGAGGTTCCTCCACCTCCTCTGGACATCGAGGGGGCCCCGGCGTATTCGGTCCGTTCCATACTGGATTCGAGGTGTCGGGTGGGGGGCCTTCAGTATCTCGTGGAGTGGGAGGGGTACGGTCCGGAGGAACGGTGCTGGGTCCCAAGGAGGGACATCCTCGATCGCTCCCTGTTGAGGGATTTCCACCGTCGCCATCCGACTCGCCCTGCTCCTCGTCCTCCTGGCCGTCCCCGAGGCCGGGGTCAGCGCACTGCTGGAGCCGCGCGTCAAGTGGGGGGTACTGTCACGACTTCCGCCGAGGCTGCCTCCCCTCCTTGTTTGGGCAGGTTTCGGCGTTCGTCGTCATCGGCTTACTAGCTACTGCCGATCCCATTCTCATCACTCCACTTGTCATGTCTTGTCAATCACACACACCTGGTGCTCATTCCCCTAATTAGTATGTGTATAAGTGTTCCCTCTGTTCCCCTTGTCTTTGTGGGTGATTGTTTCATTGTGAGAGCGAGTAGCTCGGTTGAGCTACTCTTCCTGTTGCTATCGCCAAGGTGTAATATTTCGTTTTGACGCTGGGTGTGTTTTTTTGACCCTGGGTGTGTTTTATTTATGTAAACGGAATAAACTCTGGACTTCCTCGTGAGCCTGACTCCTTCATTCACACCTCGTCACACTTTTCTTCTTATTGGTGTCCTTTAGCAGTGGTTTCTTTGCAGCAATTTGACCGTCAAGGCCTGGTTCACACAGTCCCCTCTGAACAGTTGATGTTGAGATGTGTCTGTGACTTGAACTCTTTGAAGCATTTATTTGGGCTGCAATTTCTGAGGCTGGTAACTCTAATGAACTTATCCTCTGCAGCAGAGGTAACTCTGGGTCTTCCATTCCTGTGGTGGTTCTCATGAGAGCCAGTTTCATCATAGCGCTTGATGGTTTTTGCGACTGCACTTGAAGAAACTTTCAAAGTTCTTGAAATGTTCCGGATTGACTGACCTTCATGCCCTAAAGTAATGATGGACTGTTGTTTCTCTTTGCTTATTTGACCAAATATGGCTATCTTCTGTATACCCCCCCTCCATATGTGTTATTTCATAGTTTTGATGTCTTCACTATTATTCTACAATGTAAAAAATAGTAAAAATAAAGAAAAATCCTTGAATAAGTAGGTGTGTCCAAACTTTTGACTGGTACTGTATATGTCTGTCTGTCTGTATGTATGTGTATGTGTATATATATATATATATATTTGTGAGAAAAAATATATATGGGGGATTGGATGTGATGCAGACAATTACATTGATGGAAGTTACAATCAATCTGCAATATTAAACCTGATCTACCCCCTATCAAAAAATATATATAAAAAAAGAAACAAGCCAGCTAAAGAATGTGCAATATTATGAACCTAGTAATGGGTTTATTATGAAATACTAGATATTGGTAAAATATATTTTGTTTATGTTTTCCACACTGTCATTGATTATATTGTCCAAACCTTGTGTTGTACGGGGATGGGAGTGTTGACTCACTCACTTGAGAATCATATGGAAGTGAAAGTGAGTGGTTGTTGTAATGGAGAGAAGTTGAAGTTATGGGGGGGTGGGGGGGGGGGCGATGTTCACAATAGCATGCAGGTACGTGTGCCACCATAGGCTTAACGGGGGAGGGGTGAACTGGCGACGACGTTCAATGGAAACAATTATGTTGTTAAGCCTACTCTTGACCTCCGACAATAGATTGTGTCCAGTTACTGCGATCTTTTCCCAAACACCCATCTTCCTGGTTAAAATGTTTTCCTTTCACTTATTTGTGTATTAAATATGCTTGGCGACTATAGGCAAGGCTATTTGCAAAGAAAGGGAAATTAGAATATATAATTATGTTAGCTACCAATATATACAATTTAGGACTGAATATAATCCACATCCAAACGAAACGACATTTAATCCTTTTCTTTTTACTTATTTTATGATTAATTCCAGGCCAATAGCACGCTGCCAATCACACCTGTCCAACTCAAATTACACATTATTCTTGCTCTGTTTGTTTGATCTAGCTGAGTTGAGCTTCACAGTGGAGGGCAGGCAATCTTTTGAATTAAATCTTGATTGTGGCTAGTGGCTAATGGGTTAGACACCAGTTTTGGTGAATGAAAATAATGACATACTAGCTTTAGTAAAAATAGAAAAAAGTTTCTGGAGATGACAGAAGTTTAAGATATGGATGTCCTATTTTCATTAACAAGCCAGCTAAATCATTTGTTTTGGTACTGTCCATTTGTAGATTGTTTTTGGTCACAGGTCCAGGAATGGCTGAAGGATTGCAATATTTACCTGGAGCTAACCCTGCAGATAGCACTACTGGGTGATCTGAAAAGTCATAGTCAATCGATCAATAATATAATTGTGAGAGTGAGTAGCTCGGTTGAGTAACTCTTCCTGTTGTTATTGCCAAGGTGGAATATTTCCCTTGTGATAGTTTCGTTTTGACGCTCAGTGCGTTTTATTTATGTAAATGGAATAAACTCTGGACTTCGGTGTTTTACCTCCTGTGCCTGACTCCTTCATTCACACCTCGTCAAAGAATCACTCACCCCGCGTAATGGAGTCAGCAGGAGAAGACCACATGCCTGGAGTTGTGGCAAGGGTCCAGGAGCATTCCTCAATGCTGGCCAGTTTGCGGGAAGCGATGGATCAGGTTCTTCAGGTAGTAGAACGCCTGGAGAGGAGAGGACCTGATCTATCGAGACCAGCTGGTCAACCGGATCCAGCCACCTACACCCCAGCCCCTGGAGGGATCCAGATTTCCCGGCCACCAGCGTTTGATGGGACGGCAGTGCGATGTAAGGTATTTCTGCTCCAACTAGAGTTGTATTTCTCCAGCATCAGGCCGGCGCCACTGGAGCGGGAGAAGGTATCCGTCCTCATTTCCTGTCTTTGTGGGAGAGCCCTTGAGTGGACCAACGCAGTGTGGAACGAGGGAGGTGCCGCGTTGGAGGACTACGTGGAGTTTGCTCGCCTCTTTCGGGCTGTTTTCGAATGACTGGTCCATCTGAGGCAGGGGACGAGGACTGCACAGGACTACGCGCTGGAGTTCCGGACGCTGGCAGCGGGGTCCGGGTGGAACGAGCGGGCGCTGATCGACCATTTCCGGTGCCACCTAAGGGAGGACGTCCGACGGGAGCTAGCCTGCTGTGATGCCATGCTATCGTTCTCCCAACTGGTGGACATGGCCATCCGGCTGGACAATCTGCTAGCAGCCAGAGGATGTCCTGGTAGGGGTCTGCCCGTTCCCACTCCGGACGACTCTGACCCCGAGCAGATGGAGTGGGGGGAGCCGCCGGTCGAGAGAGCGCAGGAGGACAGTGACAGTGCCACTCTGGTGGCACGAAGGGACAATCCACCTCATCTCGTAGTCAACGTTCCTTTGGGTCTGGAGGCGGTAGGCAGGGTAGTCACGCATCACCCCAGGTAACGAACACCCAAACTTGTTCAGAGCCCTTTGCGGCACACTGTGCCTTATCTATCTCCTTTCCCGATCACCTGGTAGTTTCCGAGTATAAGGCGCTAGTCGATTCAGGCGTGGCTGGAAACTTTATAGACAGGGCATTTGCACGCCGTCAAGGCATTTCATTGGTTCCCCTCTCCATTCCACTCCCCATCAGAGCACTTGTAGTCAACCATTAGGGTCCGGGTTGGTTAAGGAGGTTACTGTACCAGTCACCATGATTACACAGGAGACGCATGTTGAGCAGATCACTTTTTTGATTATTGAGTCTCCTGCTTACCCTGTAGTCTTAGGTATTCCGTGGTTAGCCCTTCACAACCCCACATTTTCATGGCTGCAGAGGGTTCTTACGTGAGTGTCCGGGTAGGTGTCTAGGTGTTTCCGTTGGTGCAACCACGGTGGAAAGTTCAGACTGTACCCCCACCGTGCGCATTTCCCCCGAATACCATGATCTGGCGCTCGCGTTTTCCAAGATACAAGCGACTAAATTACCACCTCATCGGGAGGGGGGTGCGCGATAAACCTTCGGGTAGACGCTGTACCTCCCAGGAGTCATGTGTATCCCCTGTCGCAGGCTGAAACGGAGGCTATGGAAACATTCGTCACCGAGTACCTGTGCCAGGGGTATATACGTCACTCCACTTCACCTGCTTCCTCGAGTTTCTTCTTTGTGAAGAAGAAAAATGGCGGTTTACGCCCGTGCATTGATTATCGACCACTGTATAAGGTGACGGTACGATTTAGTTATCCTCTTCCCCTCATTCCTTCAATGATTGAGTCAATGCATGGGGCCTGTTTTTTCACCAAATTAGACCTCAGAAGTGCCTACAACCTGGTGTGTATTCAGGAAGGGGATGAGTGGAAAACATCATTCAGCACAACCTCGGGGCATTATGAATACCTGGTGATGCCCTACGGTTTGAAGAATGCTCCATCCGTTTTCCAGTCCTTTGTGAACGAGGTGTTTCGGGACATGCTTGGTCGCGGTGTGGTGGTCTACATCGATGACATCCTGGTGTATTCCGCTACGCGCGCCGAGCATGTGTCCCTGGTTCACAAGGTACTGGTCCGACTGCTGGAGAATGATCTTTATGCAAAGGCAGAGGTGTAAGTTTTTCCAGCAGTCAGTCAATCTCCTTCCTCGGATACCGCATTACTACCACAGGTGTGGAGATGGAGGGCAATCGCATTTTAGCCTTGCAAAATTGGCCGACTCCAACCACAGTGAAGGAGGTGCAGCGCTTCCTTGCCTTTGCCAACTACTATCTGAGGTTTATCCGGAGATTTGGCAAGGCCGCAACTCCCATTACCTCCTTGATGAAGGGTAGGCCGTCCCGGCACCTCAGCCCCGGTACTAGCCCACCCCGATCCATCACTACCGTTCGTAGTGGAGGTGGATGCGTACGAGGTAGGGATAGGCGCTGTCTTATCCCAACGCTCGGGCACGCCACCCAAGCTCTGCCCTTGTGCCTTCTTTTCGAAGAAGCTCAGTTTGGCGGAGCAGAACTACGCCGTTGGTGATCGGGAGCTGCAGGCTGTTGTCCGAGCTTTGACAGTGTGGAGCCATTGGCTCGAAGGGGCGAAACACCCTTTCCTTGTCTGGACAGACCACTGTAACCTGGAGTACATCGGAGCAGCGAGGAGGCTGAATCCTCGCCAGGCCAGTGGGGCCCTCTTCTTCACCCGGTTTGATTTCACACTCTCATACATTCCGGGTACGAAGAACGTGAAGGCAGACGCACTATCTCGGCTGTATGACACAGAGGAGAGGCCTCAGAGACAACACCCCTATACTCCCGGCCTCATGCATTGTGGCGCCGGTAGTATGGGCGATGGACGCGGATATACCACAGGCATTACGCACAGATCCATCTCCACCGCAGTGTCCAGCTGGGCTGCAGTACGTGCCTGCGCTTATCCGTGATCGCCTGATCTACTGGGCACACACGTCACCCTCCTCTGGTCATCCAGGTATCGGTCGTACAATGCGCTGCCTGACCGAGAAGTACTGGAGGCCTACCTTGGCTAAGGACGTGACGTGTATGTTTCCTCTTGCTCAGTGTGTGCCCAGAGTAAGGCACCTAGGCACCTCCCAGAGAGTAAGCTACAAACTTTACCAGTTCCACAACGACCATGGTCTCACCTTAGTATTAATTTTCTTACTGATCTTCCCCTCTCCCAAGGTAACACCACTATCCTGGTCGGTTTGGGTTACCAACCGGTCCTGGCACCGTGGCACCAGAGCCAGACCGAGGCTCCTGCTGTGGATGACTGGTTTCGGCGTGCGGAGGAGACTTGGGACGCTGCCCACGTTCGCCTCCAGCGCGCTGTGCATCATCAGAAGGCGAACGCTGACCGCCACCGCAGGGAGGCCCCGGTTTTAGTACCAGGGGATCGGGTCTGGCTCTCGACCCAGAATCTACCCCTCTACCTGCACTGCCGGAAGCTGAGCCTGCGGTTAGTGGGGCCGTTTAAAGTCCTGAGGAGGATAAACGAGGTTACACACAGGTTGTTTCTCGCCCCTGATTACCGTATTAATCCCTCCTTTCATGTGTCACCTCCTCAGGCCGGTGGTAGCTGGTCCGCTCCAGGAGTCTGAGGTGCGGGAGGTTCCTCCACCTCCTCTGGACATCGAGGGGGCTCCGGTGTACTCGGTCCGTTCCATACTGGATTCGAGGTGTCGGGTGGGGGGCCTTCAGTATCTCGTGGAGTGGGAGGGGTACGGTCCGGAGGAACGGTGCTGGGTCCCAAGGAGGGACATCCTCGATCGCTCCCTGTTGAGGGATTTCCACCGTCGCCATCCGACTCGCCCTGCTCCTCGTCCTCCTGGCCATCCCCGAGGCCGGGGTCAGCGTACTGCTGGAGCTGCGCGTCAAGTGGGGGGTACTGTCACGACTTCCGCCGAGGCTGCCTCCCCTCCTTGTTTGGGCAGGTTTCGGCGTTCGTCGTCATCGGCTTACTAGCTACTGCCGATCCCATTCTCATCACTCCACTTGTCATGTCTTGTCAATCACACACACCTGGTGCTCATTCCCCTAATTAGTATGTGTATAAGTGTTCCCTCTGTTCCCCTTGTCTTTGTGAGTGATTGTTTCATTGTGAGAGCGAGTAGCTTGGTTGAGCTACTCTTCCTGTTGCTATCGCCAAGGTGTAATATTTCGTTTTGACGCTGGCTGTGTTTTTTTGACCCTGGGTGTGTTTTATTTATGTAAACGGAATAAACTCTGGACTTCCTCGTGAGCCTGACTCCTTCATTCACACCTCGTCACACTTTTCTTCTTATTGGTGTCCTTTAGCAGTGGTTTCTTTGCAGCAATTTGACCGTCAAGGCCTGGTTCACACAGTCCCCTCTGAACAGTTGATGTTGAGATGTGTCTGTGACTTGAACTCTTTGAAGCATTTATTTGGGCTGCAATTTCTGAGGCTGGTAACGCTAATGAACTTATCCTCTGCAGCAGAGGTAACTCTGGGTCTTCCATTCCTGTGGTGGTTCTCATGAGAGCCAGGTTCATCATAGCGCTTGATGGTTTTTGCGACTGCACTTGAAGAAACTTTCAAAGTTCTTGACATTTTCCGGATTGACTGACCTTCATGCCTTAAAGTAATGATGGACTGTTGTTTCTCTTTGCTTATTTGACCAAATATGGCTATCTTCTGTATACCCCCCCTCCATATGTGTTATTTCATAGTTTTGATGTCTTCACTATTATTCTACAATGTAAAAAATAGTAAAAATAAAGAAAAACCCTTGAATAAGTAGGTGTGTCCAAACTTTTGACTGGTACTGTATATGTCTGTCTGTCTGTATGTGTGTGTATGTGTATATATATATATATATATATATATATATATATATTTGTGAGAAAAAATATATATGGGGGATTGGATGTGATGCAGACAATTACATTGATGGAAGTTACAATCAATCTGCAATATTAAACCTGATCTACCCCCTATCAAAAAATATATATTAAAAAAGAAACAAGCCAGCTAAAGAATGTGCAATATTATGAACCTAGTAATGGGTGTATTATGAAATACTAGATATTGGTAAAATATATTTTGTTTATGTTTTCCACACTGTCATGGATTATATTGTCCAAACCTTGTGTTGTAAGGGGATGGGAGTGTTGACTCACTCACTTGAGAATCATATGGAAGTGAAAGTGAGTGGTTGTTGTAATGGAGAGAAGTTGAAGTTATGGGGGGGTGGGGGGGGGGGCGATGTTCACAATAGTATGCAGGTACGTGTGCCAACATAGGCTTAACGGGGGAGGGGTGAACTGGCGACGACGTTCAATGGAAACAATTATGTTGTTAAGCCTACTCTTGACCTCCGACAATAGATTGTATCCAGTTACTGCGATCTTTTCCCAAACACCCATCTTCCTGGTTAAAATGTTTTCCTTTCACTTATTTTTGTATTAAATATGCTTGGCGACAATAGGCAAGGCTATTTGCAAAGAAAGGGAAATTAGAATATATAATTATGTTAGCTACCAATATATACAATTTAGGACTGAATATAATCCACATCCAAACGAAACGACATTAATCATTTTCTTTTTACTTATTCTATGATTAATTCCAGGCCAATAGCACGCTGCCAATCACACCTGTCCAACTCAAATTACACATTATTCTTGCTCTGTTTGTTTGATCTAGCTGAGTTGAGCTTCACAGTGGAGGGCAGGCAATCTTTTGAATTAAATCTTGATTGTGGCTAGTGGCTAATGGGTTAGACACCAGTTTTGGTGAATGAAAAAAATGACATACTAGCTTTAGTAAAAATAGAAAAAAGTTTCTGGAGATGACAGAAGTTTAAGATATGGATGTCCTATTTTCATTAACAAGCCAGCTAAATCATTTGTTTTGGTACTGTCCATTTGTAGCTTGTTTTTGGTCACAGGTCCAGGAATGGCTGAAGGATTGCAATATTTACCTGGAGCTAACCCTGCAGATAGCACTACTGGGTGATCTGAAAAGTCATAGTCAATCGATCAATAATATAATTGTTAGAGTGAGTAGCTCGGTTGAGTAACTCTTCCTGTTGTTATTGCCAAGGTGGAATATTTCCCTTGTGATAGTTTCGTTTTGACGCTCAGTGCGTTTTATTTATGTAAATAGAATAAACTCTGGACTTCGGTGTTTTACCTCCTGCGCCTGACTCCTTCATTCACACCTCGTCAAGGAATCACTCACACCGCGTAATGGAGTCAGCAGGAGAAGAGCACATGCCTGGAGTTGTGGCAAGGGTCCAGGAGCATTCCTCAATGCTGGCCAGCTTGCGGGAAGCGATGGATCAGGTTCTTCAGGTAGTAGAACGCCTGGAGAGGAGAGGACCTGATCTATCGAGACCAGCTGGTCAACCGGATCCAGCCACCTACACCCCAGCCCCTGGAGGGATCCAGATATCCCGGCCACCAGCGTTTGATGGGACGGCAGCGCGATGTAAGGTATTTCTGCTCCAACTAGAGTTGTATTTCTACAGCATCAGGCCGGCGCCACTGGAGCGGGAGAAGGTATCCGTCCTCGTTTCCTGTCTTTGTGGGAGAGCCCTTGAGTGGGCCAACGCAGTGTGGAACGAGGGAGGTGCCGCGTTGGAGGACTACGTGGAGTTTGCTCGCCTCTTTCGGGCTGTTTTCGAATGACTGGTCCATCTGAGGCAGGGGACGAGGACTGCACAGGACTACGCGCTGGAGTTCCGGACGCTGGCAGCGGGTTCCGGGTGGAACGAGCGGGCCCTGATCGACCATTTCCGGTGCCACCTAAGGGAGGACGTCCGACGGGAGCTAGCCTGCCGTGATGCCATGCTATCGTTCTCCCAACTGGTGGACATGGCCATCCGGCTGGACAATCTGCTAGCAGCCAGAGGATGTCCTGGTAGGGGTCTGCCCGTTCCCACTCCGGACGACTCTGACCCCGAGCAGATGGAGTGGGGGGAGCCGCCGGTCGAGAGAGCGCAGTAGGACAGTGACAGTGCCACTCTGGTGGCACGAAGGGACAATCCACATCATCTCGTAGTCAAGGTTCCTTTGGGTCTGGAGGCGGTAGGCAGGGTAGTCACGCATCACCCCAGGTAACGAACACCCAAACTTGTTCAGAGCCCTTTGCGGCACACTGTACCTTATCTATCTCCTTTCCCGATCACCTGGTAGATTCCGAGTATAAGGCGCTAGTCGATTCAGGCGTGGCTGGAAACTTTATAGACAGGGCATTTGCATGCCGTCAAGGCATTTCATTGGTTCCCCTCTCCATTCCACTCCCCATCAGAGCACTTGTAGTCGACCATTAGGGTCCGGGTTGGTTAAGGAGGTTACTGTACCAGTCACCATGATTACACAGGAGACGCATGTTGAGCAGGTCACTTTTTTGATTATTGAGTCTCCTGCTTACCCTGTAGTCTTAGGCATTCCGTGATTAGCCCTTCACAACCCCACATTTTCATGGCTGCAGAGGGTTCTTACGTGAGTGTCCGGGTAGGTGTCTAGGTGTTTCCGTTGGTGCAACCACAGTGGAAAGTTCAGACTGTACCCCCACCATGCGCATTTCCCCCGAATACCATGATCTGGCGCTCGCGTTTTCCAAGATACAAGCGACTAAATTACCACCTCATCGGGAGGGGGATTGCGCGATAAACCTTCGGGTAGACGCTGTACCTCACAGGAGTCATGTGTATCCCCTGTCGCAGGCTGAAACGGAGGCTATGGAAACATACGTCACCGAGTACCTGTGCCAGGGGTATATACGTCACTCCACTTCACCTGCTTCCTCGAGTTTCTTCTTTGTGAAGAAGAAAAATGGCGGTTTACGCCCGTGCATTGATTATCGACCACTGTATAAGGTGACGGTACGATTTAGTTATCCTCTTCCCCTCATTCCTTCAATGATTGAGTCAATGCATGGGGCCCGTTTTTTCACCAAATTAGACCTCAGAAGTGCCTACAACCTGGTGTGTATTCGGGAAGGGGATGAGTGGAAAACAGCATTCAGCACAACCTCGGGGCATTATGAATACCTGGTGATGCACTACGGTTTGAAAAATGCTCCATCCGTTTTCCAGTCCTTTGTGAACGAGGTGTTTCGGGACATGCTTGGTCGCGGTGTGGTGGTCTACATCGATGACATCCTGGTGTATTCCGCTACGCGCGCCGAGCATGTGTCCCTGGTTCACAAGGTACTGGTCCGACTGCTGGAGAATGATCTTTATGCCAAGGCAGAGGTGTGAGTTTTTCCAGCAGTCAATCTCCTTCCTCGGATACCACATTACTACCACAGGTGTGGAGATGGAGGGCAATCGCATTTTAGCCTTGCATAATTGGCCGACTCCAACCACAGTGAAGGAGGTGCAGCGCTTCCTTGCCTTTGCCAACTACTATCGGAGGTTTATCCGGAGATTTGGCAAGGCCGCAACTCCCATTACCTCCTTGATGAAGGGTAGGCCGTCCCGGCTCCGCTGGTCTGCTGAGGCTGACTTGGCCTTCAGTAACCTGAGGGGTCTGTTCACCTCAGCCCCGGTACTAGCCCACCCCGATCCATCACTACCGTTCGTAGTGGAGGTGGATGCGTACGAGGTAGGGATAGGCGCTGTCTTATCCCAACGCTCGGGCACGCCACCCAAGCTCTGCCCTTGTGCCTTCTTTTCGAAGAAGCTCAGTTCGGCGGAGCAGAACTACGCCGTTGGTGATCGGGAGCTGCAGGCTGTTGTCCGAGCTTTGACAGTGTGGAGCCATTGGCTCGAAGGGGTGAAACACCCTTTCCTTGTCTGGACAGACCACTGTAACCTGGAGTACATCCGGGCAGCGAGGAGGCTGAATCCTCGCCAGGCCAGGGGGGCCATCTTCTTCACCCGGTTTGATTTCACACTCTCATACATTCCGGGTACGAAGAACGTGAAGGCAGACGCACTATCTCGGCTGTATGACACAGAGGAGAGGCCTCAGAGACAACACCCCCATACTCCTGGCCTCATGCATTGTGGCGCCGGTAGTATGGGCGATGGACGCGGATATAGCCCAGGCATTACGCACAGATCCATCTCCACCGCAGTGTCCAGCTGGGCTGCAGTACGTGCCTGCGCTTATCCGTGATCGCCTGATCTACTGGGCACACACGTCACCCTCCTCTGGTCATCCAGGTATCGGTCGTACAATGCGCTGCCTGACCGAGAAGTACTGGAGGCCTACCTTGGCTAAGGACGTGACGTGTATGTTTCCTCTTGCTCAGTGTGCGCCCAGAGTAAGGCACCTAGGCATCTCCCAGCGAGTAAGCTACAAACTTTACCAGTTCCACAACGACCATGGTCTCACCTTAGTATTGATTTTCTTACTGATCTTCCCCTCTCCCAAGGTAACACCACTATCCTGGTCGATTTGGGTTACCAACCGGTCCTGGCACCGTGGCACCAGAGCCAGACCGAGGCTCCTGCGGTGGATGACTGGTTTCGGCGTGCGGAGGAGACTTGGGACGCTGCCCACGTTCGCCTCCAGCGCGCTGTGCATCATCAGAAGGCGAACGCTGACCGCCACCGCAGGGAGGCCCCGGTTTTAGTACCAGGGGATCAGGTTTGGCTCTCGACCCGGAATCTACCCCTCTGCCTGCACTGCCGGAAGCTGAGCCTGTGGTTTGTGGGGCCGTTTAAAGTCCTGAGGAGGATAAACGAGGTTACACACAGGTTGTTTCTCCCCCCTGATTACCGTATTAACCCCTCGTTTCATGTGTCACATCCTCAGGCCGGTGGTAGCTGGTCCGCTCCAGGAGTCTGAGGTGCGGGAGGTTCCTCCACCTCCTCTGGACATCGAGGGGGCCCCGGCGTACTCGGTCCGTTCCATACTGGATTTGAGGTGTCGGGTGGGGGGCCTTCAGTATCTCGTGGAGTGGGAGGGGTACGGTCCGGAGGAACGGTGCTGGGTCCCAAGGAGGGACATCCTCGATCGCTCCCTGTTGAGGGATTTCCACCGTCGCCATCCGACTCGCCCTGCTCCTCGTCCTCCTGGCCGTCCCCGAGGCCGGGGTCAGCACACTGCTGGAGCCGCGCTTCAAGGGAGGGGTACTGTCACGACTTCCGCCGAGGCTGCCTCCCCTCCTTGTTTGGGCAGGTTTCGGAGTTCGTCGTCATCGGCTTACTAGCTACTGCCGATCCCATTCTCATCACTCCACTTGTCATGTCTTGTCAATCACACACACCTGGTGCTCATTCCCTTAATTAGTATGTGTATAAGTGTTCCCTCTGTTCCCCTTGTCTTTGTGAGTGATTGTTTCATTGTGAGAGCGAGTAGCTCGGTTGAGCTACTCTTGCTGTTGCTATCGCCAAGGTGTAATATTTCCCTTGTGATAGTTTCGTTTTGACGCTGGGTGTGTTTTATTTATGTAAACGGAATAAACTCTGGACTTCCTCGTGAGCCTGACTCCTTCATTCACACCTCGTCACACTTTTCTTCTTATTGGTGTCCTTTAGCAGTGGTTTCTTTGCAGCAATTTGACCGTCAAGGCCTGGTTCACACAGTCCCCTCTGAACAGTTGATGTTGAGATGTGTCTGTGACTTGAACTCTTTGAAGCATTTATTTGGGCTGCAATTTCTGAGGCTGGTAACTCTAATGAACTTATCCTCTGCAGCAGAGGTAACTCTGGGTCTTCCATTCCTGTGGTGGTTCTCATGAGAGCCAGTTTCATCATAGCGCTTGATGGTTTTTGCGACTGCACTTGAAGAAACTTTCAAAGTTCTTGAAATTTTCCGGATTGACTGACCTTCATGCCTTAAAGTAATGATGGACTGTTGTTTCTCTTTGCTTATTTGACCAAATATGGCTATCTTCTGTATACCCCCCCCCCCTCCATATGTGTTATTTCATAGTTTTGATGTCTTCACTATTATTCTACAATGTAAAAAATAGTAAAAATAAAGAAAAACTCTTGAATAAGTAGGTGTGTCCAAACTTTTGACTGGGACTGTATATGTCTGTCTGTCTGTATGTATGTGTATGTGTATATATATATATATATATATATATATATTTGTGAGAAAAATATATATATGGGGGATTGGATGTGATGCAGACAATTACATTGATGGAAGTTACAATCAATCTGCAATATTAAACCTGATCTACCCCCTGTGACACTCTGGCTCTATGGACGTTTATATTGAGCCAGGGTTGTTCATTTTCGTGTGTTTGGGTGTATTTTATTTGGTGGTGTTGGGGATGGGTGAGTTTCATTTTGTTTGTGTCATGTGGTGATTGGTCGATGACTCCCAATCGGAGGTAACGAGTGTCAGCTGTCGGCTCGTTATCTCTGATTGGGAGCCATATATATTCTGTGTGTTTTCTCCTTTGTGTTGTGGGTTATTGTTTCTTTGTTGCTGTTAGTAGTATTCAGTATAGAACTTCACGGATCGTCATTTGTTGTTTTCTTCGTGGTTGCTTTAAGTTAATAAAGTCATCATGTTCACTCGCAACGCTGCGCATTGGTCTCCTCCTTCAGACGAGCGTGACAGAATAACCCACCAAAAAAGGACCAAGCAGCGCGTCCAGGAGCAAGGGGTCTGGACACAGGAGTTATGGATGCCTCCCTAAGGACTTTTGGACATGGGAGGAGATTCGGGCTGGAAAGGGTCCTTGGGCACAACCGGAGGAACATCATCGCCCTCGTGAAGAGCTGGAGGCAGCTGCAGCCGAGAGGAGGTGGTCTGAGGAGGAATATCACCGCCCTCGTGAAGAGCTGAGGCAGCTGCAGCCGAGAGGAGGTGGTATGAAGAGGAAGCGCGGAGTCGAGGCTGGAAGCCCGTGGTTACTCCCCAAAAATTTTTTTGGGGGGCACATGGCTTAGGCGCCTGGGCAGCAGGAGGCTGCCACAGGGAGAAAAGGAGAGAAGGCTATCGGATTACGGGAGCCATTGGCGAGTAGAGGGAGGGAAGTTGTTGTGGCACGGCATGAGAGACTGAAGTGTGTTCCCAGTCTGGTCCGGTCCGTTCTTGATCCCCAGTTAAGGCCAGTGGTGGGTGTTCCCGGTACGGTCCGGCCTGTTCCTACTCCACGCACCAGGTCCACGATGTGCGTCGCCAGCCGGCCTGAACTGGCCGTCTGCCCAACGGCGCCTGAACTGCCCGTCTGCCCAACGCCCGTCTGAACTGCCCGTCTGCCCAACGCCGTCTGAACTGCCCGTCTGCCCAACGGCGCCTGAACTGCCCGGCTGCCCAACGCTCGTCTGAACTGCCCGTCTGCCCAACGCCGTCTGAACTGCCCGTCTGCCCAACGCCGTCTGAACTGTCCGTCTGCCCAACGCCGTCCTGAACTGCCCGTCTGTACTGAGCCTGCAAAGCCGCCCGTCTGCCATGAGCCTTCAGAGCCGTCCGCCAGACCGGAGCCGCTAGAGCTCTCCGCCAGACAGGATCAGCCAGAGCCTTCCGCCAGACAGGATCAGCCAGAGCCTTCCGCCAGACAGGATCAGCCAGAGCCTTCCGCCAGACAGGAGCAGCCAGAGCCTTCCGCCAGACAGGATCAGCCAGAGCCTTCCGCCAGACAGGATCAGCCAGAGCCTTCCGCCAGACAGGAGCAGCCAGAGCCTTCCGCCAGACAGGATCAGCCAGAGCCTTCCGCCAGCCATGAGCAGCCAGATCCATCAGCCAGCCGCGAGCAGCCAGATCCGTCAGCCAGCCATGAGCAGCCAGATCCGTCAGCCAGCCATGAGCAGCCAGACCCGTCAGCCAGCCATGAGCAGCCAGACCCGTCAGCCAGCCATGAGCAGCCAGATCCGTCAGCCAGCTATGAGCAGCCAGATCCGTCCAGCCAGCCATGAGCAGCCAGATCCGTCAGCCAGCCGCGAGCAGCCAGATCCGTCAGCCAGCCACGAGCAGCCAGATCCGTCAGCCAGCCACGAGCAACCAGATCCGTCAGCCAGCCATGAGCAGCCAGACCCGTCAGCCAGCCATGAGCAGCCAGACCCGTCAGCCAGCCATGAGCAGCCAGACCCGTCAGCCAGCCACGAGCAGCCAGATCCGTCAGCCCGCCAGGATCCGCCAGATCCGTCCAGCCAGCCAGGATCCGCCAGAGCCGTCCTGCCAGGATCCGCCAGAGCCGTCCAGCCAGGATCCGCCAGAGCTGTCCAGCCAGGATCCGCCAGAACCGTCTAGCCAGGATCCGCCAGAGCCGTCCAGCCAGGATTCCGCCAGAGCCGTCCAGCAAGGGATCCGCCAGAGCCGTCCAGCCAGGATCCGCCAGAGCCGTCCAGCCAGGATCCGCCAGAGCCGTCCAGCCAGGATCCGCCAGAGCCGTCCAGCCAGGATCCGCCAGAGCCGTCCAGCCTGGATCCGCCAGAGCCGTCCCGCCAGGATCCGCCAGAGCCGTCCCGCCAGGATCCGCCAGAGCCGTCCCGCCAGGATCCGCCAGAGCCGCCACCATGGACAGACGCCCACCCAGACCCTCCCCTAGTCCTGATGTTGGTGCGCCCGGAGTTCGCACCTTTAGGGGGGGGTACTGTGACACTCTGGCTCTATGGACGTTTATATTGAGCCAGGGTTGTTCATTTTCGTGTGTTTGGGTGTATTTTATTTGGTGGTGTTGGGGATGGGTGAGTTTCATTTTGTTTGTGTCATGTGGTGATTGGTCGATGACTCCCAATCGGAGGTAACGAGTGTCAGCTGTCGGCTCGTTATCTCTGATTGGGAGCCATATATATTCTGTGTGTTTTCTCCTTTGTGTTGTGGGTTATTGTTTCTTTGTTGCTGTTAGTAGTATTCAGTATAGAACTTCACGGATCGTCATTTGTTGTTTTCTTCGTGGTTGCTTTAAGTTAATAAAGTCATCATGTTCACTCGCAACGCTGCGCATTGGTCTCCTCCTTCAGACGAGCGTGACACCCCCTATCAAAAAATATATATTAAAAAAGAAACAAGCCAGCTAAAGAATGTGCAATATTATGAACCTAGTAATGGGTGTATTATGAAATACTAGATATTGGTAAAATATATTTTGTTTATGTTTTCCACACTGTCATGGATTATATTGTCCAAACCTTGTGTTGTAAGGGGATGGGAGTGTTGACTCACTCACTTGAGAATCATATGGAAGTGAAAGTGAGTGGTTGTTGTAATGGAGAGAAGTTGAAGTTATCAGAAGATGGCCATTAACAACAAAAGGTCACTGTTACAGACAACAGAGCCGATAACAGCAATGAGAATGATTATCAGTAACACACACACACACACACACACACACACACACACACACACGCACACACACACACACACACGCACACACACACATACAACACAGTACTTACCTTACTACAGTACATGTATTTTTAAAGGGACAGTGCACTTTAATATTAATTTCTGTAAAGGTGCCTCTTTTAGCCAGGCGGCTAATTTTCAACTGCAGTCCCTGGGCAGTTTATTAAAAACATTAAAATGACAAAACAGACAATGAGTGCATGCAGAGCAGCATACGTACATGCTTACAAACTAACTAATGTTCACACAGACAAATTATGACTTTTAATCTACTAATGCAACATTAGTCGTGTCACGTGTACAGGCTCACAAACATACTGATGCATACAATCACATACCATAGTGTAAACAAACTCACCACAGACCATGAACATACAGGCAGACAAACACCGACACACACGCATGACCTCTTCCAGGTACATACCATGGCATGCTCTGACTAAGTAGTATGTTATTAGTCGTGATGGTATGACGGTGTGAGATAGTATGACTGACAAAGTGTGACGGTATGTGAGAGCTGTGAGGTAATGGCTATGAGGTAAGCAGATATGAATGGGGAGGGGAAGTAAGGTTAGGTCAGAGGTCAAATAGGAAGTGAACTACTGCATAATAACAGTCCAAACAATAAGAACCCAAGGCTTAGTTCAAATACATTCCTGAGAGGGTTGGGTTTGTACAATCAATATGGTGGAACACACACACCCCTCTCCCCTCTTCCTCCACTCCTCTCTTCCTCCTCTCCTCTCCTCTCCTCTCCTCTCCTCTCCTCTCTCTCCTCTCCTCTCCTCTCCTCTCCTCTCCTCCTCTTCTCACTTATACAATTACATACAGATCGGCAATGGAAGATGGGAAGGAGTAATGAATTTAGGGCCACAATAAACATGGACAATGTGGAATGTTGATACATTTCTAGGAGCCCTGTGATCAATGACGTACACACACGCACACACACCTCAAGTCTCATGATCTGAAATTGCAATAGGAAAACCAACTCTGGATGCATGCGCATGGACATTCACACACGCACACACACACACACACACACACACACACACACACACACACACACACACACACACACACACACACACACACACACACACACTCCTTGGTTTTGATCCACAGGTATGAGAGTGCTGTTGGTTCAAGATGTCACACTAGGCCTCATGAACCGATAAGGATAAGGAAACATTTAATTGGTGCTTTGTTGTTGTAGGCTTTTAAAATGGGTTGCATGACATGTCCAAACTTGTCGTTGATGTTTCAAATCGCATCATACTATGACACTTTCTGTATTTTGAAAGTTCTATATCTTGAAAACTTGATTGCTGACATGCTAATCATTTTGGGACTGTATCAACAGTGGACTAATAAAAACAATACCAAAATATCGTTTTTCAGTGGAATTGTCCTTTAAGGAGAGGAATTGGGGGTAAGACCCTGTGATAGACTAGCATCCTGTAAAGGGGGGTGTATTGTACATCAAACTGCCTCACACTACAGAAACAGTTGCTCCTTCCCTATGGGACCCAACATTGGCTACAGTCACTACTAGCAACTACAAACAGATCACTATCCAAAACAAGACAAAAAATTAAGGAATGATTATATTATTTTATTACATTAACATTTTGGCCAAACCATTTTCTGTATTACCATGTTTTTCTAAAATCCTAGAAAAATTGTTGTATAAGAGAATGTTGAAACATTTAAATAAACACTGTATTCTATATGAGCAACAATATGGTTTTGAAAAAAAGTATTTGCAGCCCTTAACAACAAAGAATACGCTCTTGGCATCTTTTTCGATTTATCCAAAGCATTAGACATGGCTGATCATGAAATATTATACTGAACAAAAATAGAAACGCTAAATGCAATGTTTTCAAAGATTTTACTGAGTTACAGTTCATATAAGGAAATCAGTCAATTGAAATGCATTCATTAGGCCCTAATCTATGGATTTCACATCTCTGGGCAGGGGTGCAGCCATGGGTGGGCCTTGGAGGGCATAGGCCCACCCACTGGGGAGCGAGGCCCAGCCAATCAGAATTAGTTTGTCCTCACAAAGGGGCTTTTTTACAGACAGAAATACTCCTCAGCACGACAAACCCCCTTCAGATGATCCCGCAGGTGAAGAAGCCGGCTGTGGAGGTGCTGGAATGGAATGGTTACACGTGGTCTGCGGTAGTGAGGTCGGTTGGACGTACTGCCAAATTCAAAAGCTTATGGGAGAGAAATTAACATTCAATTATCTGGCAACAGCTCTGGTGGACATTCCTGCAGTCAGAATGCCAATTGCATGCTCCCTCAAAACTTGAGACATCTGAGGCATTGTGTTGTGTGACAAAGCTGCACATTATAAAGTGGACTTTTATTGTCCCCAGCACAAGGTGCACCTGTGTAATGATCATGCTGTTTAATCAGCTTCTTGGTATACCACACCTGTCAGGTGGATGGATTATATTGGCAAAGGAGAAATGCTCACTAACAGGTAAGTAAACAAATTTGTGAACAACATTTTAGAGAAATAAGCTTTTTGTTTGTATGGAATTGTTTTGGTATTTTTTTTTTCAGCTCATAAAACATGGGACCAACACATTAAATGTTGCATTTTTATTTTTGTTCAGTGTACTTTCTAAATTGCATTATTACAGTTTTCATTATTATACATATAATTGGTTATATAGTTATGTTTATGACAGAGGTCAATTTGTTTATGCAAACAGCTGTGCATCTACCAGGGCCAAGATATCCTGTGGTGTGCCACAGGGTTCGATAACTGGACCTTTGTTATTCCTAATCTATATCAATGACCTTGCTGCTGTGTCTTCTACCGTACTTCCCATTCTCTTTGCTGATGATACCAATTAGATTTCATCACATAATAATTAAGATTCACTAATTAATGAATCCAACTCAGGCATGGCCACATTTTCTGAATGGTTCCAGATAAACAAATTATCTTTAAATGTTTTTAAAAATCATACTTTATTCTATTCACTAGTAAGACTAAGAAATATTGCAAAAATAAATATTTAAAAAAAGTGCCAGAACCTCAATTGGTGGGAATGAAATGGCACAAGTCACATCAACTAAATTCCTCTGAGTTCTAATTGATGAAAAGTGATCATGGAAAGATCATATTCAATGTGTCTGCAGCAAAGTGATGAAATCTGTTGTTATCAACAGAAAGATTAGTGGTTTGGTTCATCAGGCATTCTTCCTGACTCTGTTGTGGTCCATATTCTCCTAAAACTTCATTTACCAATATCTAATTTACTGTAATATTGTTTGGGCCAGTGCATATGACTCCTACCTACACAAATTAAGATGTAAATTGTAGTGCTAATTCCATCATGAATTACAGGAGATATAACTACTGGTGCTAATTCCATCACGAATTACAGGAGATGTAACTACCACCATGTAGCAGAACACAGCAATAACATCTAATAGCAAGAGAGGCAGATTACAGCGGATTGGCTGGTGTGGTCTCTTGTAATTCCACAGTGAATTTTCACAGCGGTTTTTAAACCTTATCATCATGATCCATTAAAGCACATATAACAAAGTACTTAATACCAATCTAGACATTTTATTCTCTTTCTACAGACAT
This sequence comes from Coregonus clupeaformis, assembly GCF_020615455.1. Taxonomy (NCBI): domain Eukaryota; kingdom Metazoa; phylum Chordata; class Actinopteri; order Salmoniformes; family Salmonidae; genus Coregonus; species Coregonus clupeaformis. Next base: position 3,801,196 of record NC_059230.1, read on the forward strand.
GCATGCAACATTGTGTAAGGTAACATAAAGTCTAAAAAATTGAATTACCCACAATCCTCTAACATCACATGGCAAGTTATTGCGGCAACCTTTCTGAAAATTAAGTAACTTAAAAACCTAGGGGACTAGTAATGGTTCTGGACCTACATTTTTGTGAGCATAGCGCTCTGTGAACAGCGCAATGTCAATTGCTTTAAGCATGTGTCACACAAAGCAATTTGGATGCAATTTCTGTTACAGATGCAAGTTGCAAGTGACATAATCTCAAGCAATTTTGCTGATACACGAAGCAATTCAAATGCAATTGAAATTGCATGGAACATCCAATCCTTTCATACATCATATCATGGTTTCATAAATGATTTGTTTATCGAAAGGTTTGATAATTGTAACAGCATCGATATAGACACAATTCTGTCTGTACAATTTACCCAGCTTGCCAAAATGTTGCCTATTTGCCATCCAAGTTTTACCAAGCTGGCTAGATAGCTAAACAAGCTAGCTAGCTAGTACAGTTCATGTTCGACAATTTCAGTTGAAACTGGACAGAGAAAGGTCTGGGTTCACTTTTTAACCCTCCCGTTGTCCTAGGGTCAAAATGACCCGCCACTGTGTTGAACCAACTTTATTTAATTTTTATATTTTGGGGATCATTTGTGAGAAGGAGGCAGTGAGACTTTAAAGAAAGTATCACTGCTTCCTAACAAATTATCCAAAAAATATAAAAATTAAATAAAGTTGGTTCAACACAGTGGCGGGTCATTTTGACCCTAGGACAACGGGAGGGTTAAATTAAATGTATTGACTGCCAGCCCACGTACATGACAAGCGACAATATGTAGAATTTTTGATGCATTTCCGATTTGGCATGTCTCTTTTGTAGCAGTTTGCAGCAGAACAGACAGCTGTGTTGACATGACAACTGGGTTGGGGTTTCCGAACGGAATGATATGACATGTAAACTTTTTTTCTGCTCACTGATTGGACACTATATACAGTCAGTTGTGTAAAATATTTTCGATTCTATCTCTTGCGATTCAAGGGGTGACAGACAGAGAAACACAGATGCAAAATTGTTGCAAGCAACATACATTTTGTCCAGATTGCTTCATGTGACATCGGCTTTATGCTCAGTGAAACAGCTGAGTCTCCCCATTCAGTTGTCGCAGCCTGCGAGAAGCTGATATGGAGATTGTGAAATCGGATACCTCATTGGCATAAGGAGTGACGTGTCACATTTTCTGGCCTATCCAGACAAAGGATCGATTTCCACTGGCTATGAGCATCAGAGCCCCACTTGCGATCAGGCATATGAAAGGGTAGAGCCTAGAGAATGCAGCAATATCAATCTCGGATTTACAGCTCTCAACATGAACAAATACAAAATCCTTTCGTAGAATTTAAACAAGACCACTTTCTAGTTGTCACAGAGGGACGAAAATGTTGTGCTTAAAGCCAAGGTTGTAACGAGTCGGCACGTATTTGAATCGCGTCTCTGTGTCGCTTAGAGGACGCAGGGCAGAATATTCTCTGTCATGAGCAGTATGAAATGGTGTCAATTTTGGACTGTCACTAAGTATGATCAATATTATTTTACAGTTATATAAGAAAGGTGAAATCAAATAGTAAGTTGCTTCTATACTACTATATTTAGAAAACATTTACATTATTTCAAGCCCTATTCCCCCACTTTTGTTGAATAGGAAAATAAATAAATATGGTAATTCATATTTCCATATTTTCATATCATTTGTACTATGTAACTGAGCTTGTGTCCTCAAAAGTGAGTATGGTACACCTCAGCAATTTATATACATTTTTATCAGAAAGGTGAGAGAATTATCTTTTTTTGGAGTATGCAGCATTACTAGTTATCGTTTATGGCCCTCTCATGATAAACAATTACTTTTGGAAATCTCTGTTTAGGCGGAAATCTACATTTTAGATTATATTTTACAGGTTTTAAAACGGAATTTCTCTTGTATTTGTGTGTACCCACAAATATTTCTTTACGTTATCTTATGTTGAATTAATTAAATACAATATCAAACTGGTTGAACTAGTGAAGTATAGAAAATAACTACATTTTAAGTGAAAATAGCAATATTTTTAACAATTATTTACTATATATTTTTTTCTCTGTGAGAATATGAAGTACGGCGCTGACTATCTATCCTGACCATGTAACCTGACCAGGGAAAAACTCCTCTTGGCCTCTAAGAGTGCTGAGATGTTCCTGGTCAGACAAAATACTGTATGCAGTGCCTTCTGAAAGTATTCAGACACCTTTACTTTTTCCAAATTTTGTTAGGTTACAGCCTTATTCTAAAGTTGATTAAATTGTGTTTTTTTAATCAATCTACACACAAAACCCCATAATAACAAAGCATAAACTGTTTTCTAGCGTCGCTGCACAGCTATTTTCAGGTCTCTCCAGAGATGTTCGATCGGGTTCAAGTCTGCCTGGCCACTCAAGGACATTCAGAGACTTGTCCCAAAGCCACTCCTGCGTTGTCTTGGCTGTGTGCTTAGCGTCGTTGCCCTGTTGGAAGGTGAATCTTCACCACAGTCTGAGGTCCTGAGCTCTCTGGAGCAGGTTTTCATCAAGGATCTCTCTGTACTTTGCTCCGTTCATCTTTGCCTCGATCCTGACTAGTCTCCTCGTCCCCAAAAACATCAGGCCAAAGAGTTCCATTTTGATTTCATCAGACAAGAGAATCTTGTTTCTCATGGTCTGATGAGTCTTTAGGTGCCTTTTGGCCAACTCCAAGCGGGCTGTCATGTGCCTTTTACTGAGGATTGGCTTCCGTCTAACCACTCTACCATAAAGACCTGATTGGCTTGGTTTTTGCTCTGACATGCACTGTCAACTGTGGGACCTTAAATAGACAGGTGTGTGCCTTTCCAAATAATTTCCAATCAATTGAATTTACCACAGGTGGACTCCAATCAAGTTGTATAAACATCTCAAGGATGATCAATGGAAGCAAGATGCACCCGAGCTCAATTTCGAGTCTCATAGCAATGGGTCTGAATACTTAAGTCAATAAGGTATTTCTGTTTTTAATTTGAAATACATTTACAAAAAAGAAAAAAAAGAAACAATGTTTTCGCTTTGTCATTATGGGGTATTGCGTGTAGATTGATGAGGTAAAAAAAATAATTTTATTCATTTTAGAATAAGGCTGTAACGTAGCAAACTGTGGAAAAAGGGAAGGGGTCTGAATACTTTCCGAATGCACTGTATATATATATATATTATTTTTGTTCTTGTTTTACCCACAGTGTTCGAGACAAAGACAGCACCTCTCTGAACCTAAGGGCTGCGATGTTAGCGGAGACCCCAGGAACTGCATTTACGTCTCATTCACAACCAGCACTCCTTTCATAGTGGAGATTAGTGCACCTGCAGAGACACATAATGGATACCTGGGGATCATCAGTGAAATACTAACTAATCAAATCACAGTGACACAACACATCCAGTTTTCCTCATTTGATTTCATTCTAAGGACAGCAATGAAGTGGTAAAGTTTAAGCAAGTTTGTTTAGGGATTGGTTAAATTAAGGCAAGTAATTCTAATTCGTTAAGGTCAGGATGGGATTCGAACCAGTGACCTTGTGTATGGCAACCCACATCAACCATTTATAAATCAGATGCTTAGACATTACAGGAACCTCTCCATTCATCACCAAAACATACTTCATTAATAACAACAACAAAAACTGATGAACTTGCTGATGTTAAATATTGTTGATCTTTTTTCAGTCCAATGAGTCATTGATTGCGGTGATTGAAAATGGAACATTTACTATTCAAAACGCCTTGTACAATGGAACCACATTTATCAACAAAACACAAGTAAGTTTAAGTTTCAAGTGATATCGTCAATTACAGATATGGTGGATTCATTCTCCTCAGCGGTACCAGACAGTCCTGTTTGAATTTCCATTATTTAATACTTTGATTATTTCATACTTTTTCTTTCAGGTGGAGGTGAAGGACGAAAAACTTGTTTATGATCCTGATATAAAAATTATCAAAATGAGCTTCATCATCCCTGATTATTTGGCTACAATTTAGCTAAAAAACTTGACCCTAACACCCAGACGTGTAATAGATACTCGTTTTCAAAAATCCGTTGGGGATAATGGTAAGTTTCAAGAGTGAGTCTTCTTAAATAGCTGCTTTCATGTCTACGATAAAATGCTATTTAAAATGTACAGTTGTTAACTATTCTGACACCAATGTTTTTGTATAATGCAAGAGCGCTCGTACACAAGCGTGCACACACACACACGCACACTCGGGTGAATTGTCAGGATATTGTAATCCTAATAACGTAGGAAAACACGAATGCATGCCCGCAAGCACACACGCACACACACACACACACACACACACACACACACACACACACACACACACACACACACACCTAAGAAAGAGGAAATGTTCTGTGATTTGAAGGATTGTTTTTTTTCCCAAAAAGTTTTTTTCTTGTTCTTCTCCTGCAAGTGATCTTGGCTCTCCCTCCATCAAACTTTTGACAAGCCTCTTAAATCAGGATTCCTTAATCTGTGGGAAACTCCATTTTCACGGTGATTAAAGTCAACATTTGGTCATTTATCATGCACTGTGGTCATTGTGCATTGTGGTAATTTTGCACTGTGGTCTGTTGATGACTGCTTGACTCAACCAGTAGGTGTCAGTACTTAACAGTCCTGTTTAAAAGTGACAATGGTTTTCTTGTTAGTTTGTTAGTTTTTCCAGGCCTGTTGATGATGTTGGTCTGCTGGAACCTCTTCAACCTTCTGATTTAAACCTGCTGAGCTACCACATGAGGACTTTACAGACAAGTTCAACATTTTATTAGTTTGGTGTTCTCTGTATAGTGTGCAATAACACAGTATTGAGTTTTATACTGTAGTCTGACATATTTGTTCAAATATATGTGTATATTTTCTCCTGTCAAAAATGTTTTATTTAGTGTAATTTTTTTAATTTTATTTTTTTAATGTACCTAACATACAGTATAAAACTATTCCAATATACCAATCCAATCCCAATATATATATATATATATATATATATATATATATATATATATCAATGCTAATGTTAAATCTTTAATGAATGTTTTTGTGTCCTGAAAATATGATTTATAAGGATGTTTTACACCTTATTTATGAGTTAGCCCCACATATTTATTAACGGCCTAACCTGTTGTCATTTGTGGTAAACTATCTCACAAATTGATATAAAGTATCTAATTGAGCGGACAACTAAGACAATTGATTCATGAACAGTTCATGCCTGAAAACCCCAATTGCCCAACGTGCCCGCTCAAATTGTACTACCCTAAAACTCTGTATTTCTTTGGCTGCGTTTACACAGGCAGCCCAATCTGATCTTTTTTCATTAATTCGTCTTTTGACTAGTCAGATCAGCTTTGAAAAAGAGCTGATGTGAAAAGATCTAATGGGATTGGTCAAAAGACCATTTAGGGGACAAAAGATCACAATTGGGCTTCCTGTGGAAACACAGACTTTGTGATGGTAACACATATACAGGTAGACCAGAGAAGCCACATCCCTGATTGGCAGATGACTGGCAGCACTGATTAGAAGCACCTGCTGCTCACCAGTCACACACCTTTGTTCCCCGTAATAAATTATGTTTCTGATTTGAAAAGATCTGAACCTACACAAGGTTGTTACGCGGAAACATGTGTATGCTATCCTGATGTAGTAAAAATAATAACAATGTATACAAATTATGTAAGCTATACGCGATACATTTTTGAGTGCGGACCAATCACACTTTGTAAGTGAGGAGGTGTAAAAACAAGCTTTTCTGTTAATATATTTATGAATAGACATATAAGTAACTTTGAAAATATACTTCATGACTTTGTAGAATAGCATACCCAGGGTAGCCAAGAGGGGATGAGAAGGACCCATGGTTGTAGAAAAATTTTACTTGATTTAGAGTAGATGCAGGATTTTAGCAAACGTGACTTGAAAAACTGTTTACATTAAATTATAGTCTTTTAGCAGCAACTAGGTTTAAGTGCCTTGCTTAATTAAGGACACATCGGCAGATTGTTCACCTAGTCAGCTCAGAGATTCAAATCAACAAACTTTTGGTTACTGGCCCAATGCTCTTAACCACTAGGATACCTGCTGCCCTTGTTGAGCCTATGTCAGATTTTGCGTGTATATTACAGTATGTTAAATTATGTCCTTATTTAGTGTCAGTAGATTAAATAGAATTATTCCCATGAAAGATAAGAAAACATGCATTGTAAATAAGTTTTTATTTCAAAAAATGTGTAATGCAAATATTTCCATAATCATTTAAAAGGGTAATCAGGAAGAACAGTTCACCATCCAGTGGCTTCATCGTTGTGCGCACACACACACACACACACACACACACACACACACACACACACACACTAATTTGTATTTTGATCAGCTATGAAAAAAATCTGATGTGAAAAGATCTGATGTTGTTGTTGAAAAATACCAATTATAGGGAATAAATATCAGAAATCGTCTGCCTGTCTAAATGCAGCCCTTGCGACTTCATCTGTAGCCCACTTGGCAAACACTGGTTGAATCAACGTTTCCATTTCATTTTAATGAAATTACATTGAACCGACGTGGAATAGACGTGGAATTGACGTCTTTGCCCAGTGGGGGGTATGTTTGCGGACACTCATCACTATACAAATATTTGCACACAGTCACACTCACTCACACACATCCACCAAGAAACACAGACAAACGTAAGTCTTCCTTCATAAAGGGACATCAACAAATGCAGAATTTAAAAAAACATCCTTTGTCACAAATAAATTAATTACATGTAGGGGATGACATGGGGGTTATACGAATATGGAGGATCTGTTTTTACACAAACTTCTTATTTCTTAAAGGGACAGTTCATCTTCATCAACACCAGCAACACTCCAACGTCAGCATACTGTATATTAAAATGGATGGTTTCTATGTTTTGTGCTCAACAAAGTAGAAGAAGGTAAGTGTTGATTTTGGAGTGTTGCTGGAGATAATGAATATGAAGTTCAAATGTCTCTTTAAGAAATAAATGATCCTCCATATACTTATGTCCCCATAGAAACGTGCCATTTTCACATATGATGTTTGGGGTGGTGCTGGAGATGATGAATATGAGGTTAAATTAATTAAATGTTTCCTTTAAACGGTATTGTCAATCATCACAATATGTTAGTACTTGTCCTTGTATCACTGAGTCCATTCGGTAGGTTAATGTCTTACTACCCCCAACTAGAAGGTGTTTCATTAACTATGTGGAAAAACATTGTTGTACTTATAAGCATATTACTTCAGATCTGACATGGTCCTTTGTTCTGATACCAAATTGTCCAAAATGGGACCCAATTCCCAACATAGTGAAAGTACAGTACTATGTAGGGAACAGGGTGTAATTTGGGGACACAGCCTGACCAAGGTGAGTAAAGGTAAGGAGGCAGGATTCCTGAGTGCATGGTGCTTCCCCTTCAGACCTGCATTACAGCATCATCATACCTAGTACACCTAGCAGGATCAGAAGAGCTATGGAGGAGAGAGAGAGAGACAGAGAGAGAGAGAGAGGGAGAGAGAGAGAGAGAGACACACAGCGAGAGAGAGACACACACAGAGAGAGAGAGAGAGGTGGAAAGAAAGAGAGAGAGGAGAGACATTATTTAACCTTTCATTTTGATTTTCTACTCTAGCTAACATGGGATTATATGATATTAGTTACTACGGTAACACTTTAGAATAACTTCCATGAATTACAACATTATAAATGGTCATACACATTTATAAATGCTTCATAAATGATTATAAATGATTTATTAATAAATTGCTTTTAATGCTTATGAATGAAAAATTAAATATTTCTGAATAAATAGTTTATTAATGCTTAATCATGTTATCAGTTATAATTATAAAGTGTTAGTGGTGCTTCTTATGGGCTTATTACCTTGAGACAGGGTGTGCTGCAGGACAAAGGCGTGGCTGGAGGGAGCAGCAGTAGTGGAGGGTCTAGCAGTAGTGGAGGGAGCAGCAGTAGTGGTGGTGTTGTTCAAAGAGTTGGTCACATTAGTGTTGGGGTCGCCCAGGTCCACCCTTTTACTACTGAACAGGACAGCAGTGGGACTACCCAGTATTCCTGAGGGAGGTGAACAAGGAGAGAGAGAGAGTTAGAGAGCGAGAGAGAGAGAGAGAGAGAGAGAGAGAGAGAGATAGAGATGGACCCCTATATACTGATCTGAGGTCAGTTTAGCATTTCCTCCAGTAATGGTTAAGGTGATAATTGGGGGAGGGGAACTGATCCTAGATATGTACCTAGGGGAAATTTCACCAGGTGCGTGTTTGGAAGAGTGCCTCACCGTTAGCAAAAATCCCATTGGAGAGGGAGATGAAGTAGCTGGTGTCGGAGCTCTTGGTGGCCGTAGCGTTGGGGACAGTAGCAGAGAAGGTGCACTGGATGGTCTGATTGTTGACTGAGCCTTTCACAGAGTTCACAGGCAGCTACACAACACAACACAACAGTATTAACCAAAATGAACATTAGACAAATGTCAGTAGGCCTACACTGTAGAATTAGTCAGGTACAATGTTATTCTCCCAGGCAGTTTCCCAAATGGCACCCAAGTGTATATGCAGGGAATAAGTGTGAGAATTGGGGTCAAATCCAACTTCAATGACCACCCAGAAAATATGGAATTCAAGTTCATGAATACTGATACTTGTGCTCTCAATATCTTGTCCAACTCATCAAACTCATTGATTGAATACAGTTAACTTCCTGAATTTGCCTGGAATCAAACCACGCCCTGAAAGGCTTTCCAGAAAGTCACAAATTAAACACTGTGTTCTGATTGGTCCAACTCACTGTGTTGGTGATGGTCAGATTTCCATTGTTGAGGAGAGCGGTGAAGAACAGGACGATGCCGTTGTTGTTGGCACACACATAGGTGGTGTCATTACCGCCCTGTAGAGGAGAGAGAGGATGAATTCAAATAAACAAATAATAAGTATTCATTTTGGCAATTTCTTTCCATTCATGAATAAAATGTCAATGTCAATACCCCAAATTGACAAAATCCCAACCCCAACTCCCTTTTCCTTTGTATTGTAAAATGTATAGTAATTCTAAAGGCAGTTTTCCATACCTGTATGGAGTCTGTGGACAAGCCTACAGCGATGTAGCCGCTGGACACTCCTCGTAGCTGGAAGGAGAAGGTCTGACTCGAGGACTGCTGGGTGGAGACGAAGAAACAGGAACCAGCCACGGACGGATCACAGTTGTCTGGCACAGCAGCACATAACTGAGTCTTTCCACATTCCGCCCTTGAGATGTTTCCCTGTGTATGAAGAGTTCATCATTAGTTGCTGTCATGTTTGTCATTCCTTTTGAAATAGTGTAGTATATGAGTGCAAATAAAACTCCCAAACAGGCACTTTGCTAAATCTGCTTTCTGTTTCCATGGCAGTGTGTGAGGTTTATTGTTGAAATCCTTCAAATTTACTTTAAATACAGTTTGATTTCAGAGAGAGAGAGAGAGAGAGAGAGAGAGAGAGAGAGAGAGAGAGAGAGAGAGAGAGAGAGAGAGAGAGAGAGGAAACAAAGAGATAGAGAAAGAGAGAGAGAAAGAGAGAGAGAGGGGAAAGAAAGAGATACATTTAGAGAGGGAAGTAGTGATAATTAGTTGAGAGGAAAAAAAGAGAGTGAGAGGAAATGTGTGGTTCCTTTTTCTAGTCAGAGACTCTGTGAGACCAAGTGAGACATGTAGCCTAGGCAACTCACCGTAAGAGCTGTGACGGTGGTGTTGACAATAGGTGCCACGGTCGTAAGAGTAGTAACATTAGCTGTAGTATTAGCTGTATTTGTGGCGTTCGGGGCCACTGTGGAGTTCTGGGTCTGGCCTCTCATCGCCATGTACGCTATTACCATGACGACTGCCAACATCAGTCTGCTGCTATTGTCCATTCCTGATAAAGTAACGGAGATCCAGACGGTTAGGATATACTACTAGTGCTACTACTAATAATAATTCATTTGTTAAGGACGAATACAATTAAATATTTACAAAAGTAATCATCAACAGTCAGATGCATTGCACTATCATGCTTATGCTTGCATTTATGGGCTTGCACATGTTGATGATGATAGTACAAGCTTATTTCAATAGCTTTGAGTTGTATCAATGGCAATATGAAACTATCATACCAGCGTGAATAAAAACATGAACATTCCAGTGAATAAACATAGGCCTACCATTTGTGTGGTGATTGGTCATTAACTCATAGGGGTATATAAGACAACAAAACATTGCATAGTGAATGGGTAACATTGTTGAATTAAAATAGACCATAATTGTTTTCACATTATTAATTAGCAGTGGTGTAAAGTACTTAAATAAAACTAGTTTAAAGTAGTAATTCAGTCGTTTTGGGGGGGCTCTGTACTTTACGTGGTCCTCTGTAGCTCAGCTGGTAGAGCACGGCGCTTGTAACGCCAAGGTAGTGGGTTCGATCCCCGGGACCACCCATACACAAAAAATAAAATAAAAATGTATGCACGCATGACTGTAAGTCTCTTTGGATAAAAGCGTCTGCTAAATGGCATATTATTATTAATATATTTCACAACTTTCACTTTTACTTCACTAGCCTAAATTCCGAAATAAAATAATGTTATTTTTACTCCAAACATTTTCCCTGACACCCAAAAGTACTCGTTACATTTTGAATGCTTAGCAAGACAGGAAAATTATCAAATTCACGCACTTATCAAGAGAACATCCCTGGTCATCCCTACTGCCTCTGATCTGGGGGACTCACTAAACAAAAATGCTTGGTTTGTAAATTATATCTGAGTGTGCCCTGGCTATCCACAAATAAATAAAAAACAATACAATTTTACCGTCTGGTTTGCTTAATATAAGGCATTTGAAGTTATTTTTAGTTTTACTTTTGATACCTACCTATATTTTAGTAAATACATTTACTTTTGATATTTAAGTATATTTAAAACCAAATACTGGTTGACATTCACTTTAACTTGAGTCATTTTCCATTAAGGTATCTTTACTTTTAGTCAAATATATCAATTGAGTACTTTTTCCACCACTGTTAATTAGTAGATCCCTTAATTTAATTAAATCATGAGACAAGAACCACAAAAACGTCCGTATTCCAAAACGCTTATAATGTATGATCTGATAGTGTAGGCTACCAATTCATCAAGCGAACAGCTGCAAATAATAGACTACCATTATGTCAGTGTTGAAAATGCCGTCATGAAGTGAAACGTGAAAAAAACATAAAAACTAATAAATCGCTATTTTGTATATATCCACATCATCAGATAAAAGAGATGGAAACCTTACCTGTAATTTCTTGACTTGGAAGGTTTATTGAATCGAAAAGCGTCGTGGTTCTCCTTGAACAAGTTGTCTTCACGGTTACTGTAAGGTGCGCTAGAGAAGGAGATTTGACTTTGTGTCGATGTCACACCTGCCTCTCGCTATTTAAAACAGCAGGGGGGGTGCGACGTTCACAATAGCATGCAGGTACGTGTGACATCATAGGCTTCCCGGGGGAGGGGTGAACTGGCGACTACATTCAATCGAAACAATTATGTTGTTAAGCCTACTCCTGACCTCCGACAATAGATTGTGTCCAGTTACTGCGACCTTTTCCCAAACACCCATCTTGCTGGTTAAAATGTCGTCCTTTCACTTATTTGTGTATTAAATATGTTTGGCGACTATAGCCAAGGCTATTCGCAAAGAAAGGGAAATAAGAATAACGTAATTATTTTAGCTACCAATATATAAAATTTAGGCCGAAATATAATCCACATCCAAACGAAACGACATTTAATCATTTTCTTTTTACTTATTCTATGATTAATTCCAGGCCAATAACACGCTGCCAATCACACCTGTCCAACTCAAATTACACATTATTCTTGCTCTGTTTGTTTGATCTAGCTGAGTTGAGCTTCACAGTGGAGGGCAGGCAATCTTTTGAGTTAAATCTTGATTGTGGCTAGTGGCTAATGGGTTAGACACCAGTTTTGGTGAATGAAAAAAATGACATACTAGCTTTAGTAAAAATTGTAAAATGTTTCTGGAGATGATAGAAGTTTAAGATATGGATGTCCTATTTTCATTAACAAGCCAGATAAAGAAAGTGCAATATTATGAACATAGTCATTTCTATATTATGAAATACTAGATATTTGTAAAATGTATTTTGTATAGGTTTTCCACACTGTCATGGATTATATTGTCCCACCCTAATGTTGAAAGGGAATGGGAGTGTTCATTCACTCACTTGAGAATCAGATGGGAGTGAAAGTGACTGGTTGTTGTAATGGAGAGAAGGTGAAGTTATCAGGAGATGGCCATTAACAACAAAATGTCACTGTTAAAGACAACAGAGCCGATAACAGCAATGGGACTGATTGTCAGTAACACACACACGCGCACACACACACACAAACGCAACACAATACTTACTCTACTAGGTTACATATATTTTTTTAATGGACAGTGCACATTAATAGTCATTTCTGTAAAAGTGCCTCTTTTAGCCAGGCGGCTAATTTTCAACTGCAGTCCCTGGGCAGTTTATTAAAAACATTCAAATGACAAAACAGACAATGAGTACATGCAGAGCAGCATACGTACATGCTTACAAACTAACAAATGTTCACACAGACAAATTATGACTTTTACAATCACTTTGGCACTAATTTCAGAACCTTGACGTCATTTTTCAAAACTCTAGACACAAAACTCAAAATGGTCATCACTTGTAACACAGGCTGTCCAATGTTCAAAACAATGTGCATTGTGCATTCATATCTTTAAAGAAATCTTGCACTTGCACAATCATTGGTTCAAAAAACAATGTATTATGAAATACCAATGAAACGTTAATTTAGATCACCCACACACAAGCAACCTATAGTTTCACTGTGTCATTGTTCGTACAATCATTAAATATTGTAGTACAAAATACATTTACATTTACATTTTAGTCATTTAGCAGATAGGTGATACATGTTTCATTGTGGTACTACATGTAAATACATCCCTGTAAAAGTACTGCAGTAGTAGAGAGAATACTGCAGACACAGTGGAATCATTGAACAAAATCTGAAATATATTGATGAAAAACAATACAGTACTGTAAAACATCAAATGAAGTGTTCCTCAACTTGCTTGCTTGTACTGTAAAAAGCAAAACATAGGAGTGATTACTGTACTTCTACATTTTCATCAACTCTGTCTTGTGGATTTGGCCACAGGTTCTCATCTACATCACAATGGATGTTTTCATTAGCCAAACATCTTTCTTTATCAGACACCGTTTCTATGGTCCCCTTGTAACCTTCCTTGATGAGCTCGATCAGGCCTGTAGAGCCGATGGCGTGACCTATGTCATTGTGTGGGATAATGTCAGGTTCCACCATGCTCATTGGTGCAAGCATGGTTTCATGCCCATGCACAATTTACCACCCTGTATTTACCCCCATACTCTCCTTTCCTTAACCCGATTGAGGAATTTTCTCCCACATAGAGATGGAAGATTTATGATAGGCGCCCTCATGAACAAGTCACTCTTCTCCAGGCCATGGATGACGCATGCAATGACATCACGGCAGACCAGTGTCAGGCCTGGATTCGCCATGGCCAAGTACTTTCTGTAAGGCGAATATCATTTCTGGCCCGAATCAAATCGACCACAGCCTGCTCTTGTTGGTCAGTCAGAATTTTGCCTCTGCCTCCCCTATTTGGCCTAGTCTCAATTCTACAGGGAACATTACAGTAAGAAGACACTTGGTCACATCACCTACTCTGTGATACACATTGGTATGCAGTCATTTGACAATTGAGAGTAGCATAATGTTTAGTGCATGCTGACGACTTACCGGTTCTCATTGCGGAAAGTTCTGATTATTGAGGCCACGGTTGACCTTCTGAGGTTTGGTTGTATCATTGTAGCCGCCTCAGGCATTGTCATGCCATGGTTTATGACATGGTCTACAACTATTGCTCGGATTTCATTGGACACTCTTTGCTGTTGCTGCCACTGTCTTGGTCCGTGGCCTTGTCCTCTACCACGTTCCCCCACACCTCTCAAACGAGGCCCACGACCACCTCTCAGAAGGGGTGCTTGTCCCCTGCCATTCCTTTGACCAACACGTCTTCCTCGTCTTCCTCGTCTTCCTCCCACCACTGCTTGACCTCTATTGTGACCTGGATCACCTGCCGGCTCCATGTTACAGTACGTATCACTATGTTGTTGCAAGTGGATCCCAATCAATTCTTTATATACGCGTTCCACAATGTGAACTCAATCATCAGTAACGAGTTGGCAGAATTGGACAAGCAATTACAAGGGCCTGCATCCATACAGTGCAGTACTGTCAATACTGTAAATAGTCTGAAAAGGTGGTACATGGGACCATAGAAACGGTGTCTGATAAAGAATGATGATGAAATATTACATCCATAGATCATGTAGTCTAATTGGTTCATGCTCCACGCTAATTGGTGACAATGAATCTCGTTATCTTGAAACTTTAATGATCTAAACATGGAATATTGTTTGTCTGTTTCCATACAACTATGCATTAAGAGTAATGCAACAGTTACTAATCATTTTGAGCAGTTATATCAATTGATAGTTGGATAATTGTAATGGAATGAATAGACACTCATCTGAAATGTAATGTGTGAATTGCCTTTTGAAATAGTAGTACTTTGATGTTAAGTTGTGTCATATTGAACAGGTGATTTTTGTTAAATGAACAAATGATCTTAGTTTTATGTGTATTGTATCCAAGCAATTTAAAAAAGTGTTAGAGTTTTGAAAAATGTGCATTTTGATCACTGGTTGTGAGTTTTGTGTCCAGAGTTTTGAAAAATGACATCAAGGTTCTGAAATTAGTGCCAAAGTGATTGTAAAAAACTGTAATCTGCTATTTTGTTAGTCGTGTTAGGTGTAAAGGCTAACAAACATACTGATGCGTGCACACACATACCATACTGGAAACAAACTCACCACATACCATGAACATACACACAAACAAACACCAACACACACGCATGACCACTTCCAGGTACATACCATGGCATGCTCATACTAAGTAGTGTATTATTAGACGTGATGGTATGACGGTGTGAGATAGTATGACTGACAAAGTGTGACGGTATGTGAGAGCTGTGAGGTAATGGCTATGAGGTAAGCAGATATGAATGGGGAGGGGAAGTAAGGTTAGGTCAGAGGTCAAATAGGAAGTGAACTACTGCATAATAACAGTCCATACAATAAGAACCCCAGGCTTAGTTCAAATACATTCCTGAGAGGGTTGGGTTTTTACAGTCACTATGGTGGGACACACACACCCCTCTCCTCTCTTCCTCCTCTCCTCTCCTCCCACCCTCCCCTCCCCCCTCCTCTCCTCCTCTTCTCACTTATACAATTACATACAGATTGGCGATGGAAGAGGTGAAGGAATAAATCATTCTGGGCTGCAATAAACTTGGACAACGTGGAACGCTGACAGATTTCTATGACTCACACACAGACACACACATGCACGCGCACAGAAACACACACACCCACACACACTCCTTGGTTTTATGCCACAGGTATTAGAGTGCTGACGGTTAAAGATGCCACACCTGCTTTTATCTGCCAGTCTCTGGATCTTGTCTGGCTGGTTCAGGTACTCTGTCACTACTTTACTACATCATAGGAAGACAACTAACCACAAACTCACTGCTGTTGTTACCTGACATAGACCACACCCAATGATACCTTTCCCTACCAGCTTTCTATTGATACTGAAGACCTAAACTTTGACGAGACATGGCTAAAACACTGCTGCCTCTGCTTTTGTCTCTGTCTCATAAAACAAGTCCTCTAGAGATTGTTTCCATCCTTGTAGGGGGAAAGCTTTCGACTAAAGAGGTGTCAAGTGACATTTTACAATAAGATGAGACACTGTCAGCAAATCAGCATATTGTGTCAACAACCATTTAGGTGTTTGTATCTAAGGGGAAAGCCCTCATGATCATCACATTGAGAAACTATCACGGATCACCTATAGACATTTGACCAGAGCCCTATCAAAGTAGTGCACTAAATAGGGAATGGAATGTCATTTCAGACGCAGCCCTAGTAAAGCCATTGGTTGGATCTACATGTATGTTACATTTACAGTTGTCTTACATACAGGACTGTATGCAGCTGTGTATGATGACTACTGTGACTTGAAAACACTATCATCAAACAACTATTTCAATATCAGACAAGGTTGGATGCATCAATCATTCAATATGAATTGAATAACCTGAATGACAATAAGTGTCACAAACATGCTAATAATAACGACAATGATGAATAGCACAGTATTGTTATTGAAAACAAATGCGTAGGATGTGAGGGTAGTCAAGTAACATCCTTCCTTGTTGTTGGTTGCAGGCAAGCACAGCGTGTCAAGTAACATGGCTACCACAGTAATTGCATTTCGTATTTCTATTTGATGTGTGTATCAAATACATCTATATAAAGAGACCTTGGTCTCAAATCAAATCAAATGTTATTTGTCACATGCGCTGAATTCAACAGGTGTAGACCTTACCGTTAAATGCTTACTTACAAGCCTTTAACCAACAATGCAGTTTTAAGAAAAATAAGAGTTAAGAAAATATTTACTAAATAAACTAAAGTTTTAAAAAAGTAACACAATAAAATAACAATAACGGGGCTATATACAGGGGGTACCGGTACCGAGTCAATGTGCGGGGGTACAGGTTAGTCAAGGTACAGTGAGGGAAATAACTATTTGATCCCTTGCTGATTTTGTACGTTTGCCCACTGACAAAGACATGATCAGTCTATAATTTTAATGGTAGGTTTATTTGAACAGTGAGAGACAGAATAACAACAAAAAAATCCAGAAAAACGCATGTCAAAAATGTTATAAATTGATTTGCATTTTAATGAGGGAAATAAGTATTTGACCCCTCTGCAAAACATTACTTAGTACTTGGTGACAAAACCCTTGTTGAAAATCACAGAGGTCAGACGTTTCTTGTATTTGGCCACCAGGTTTGCACACATCTCAGGAGGGATTTTGTTCCACTCCTCTTTGCAGATCTTCTCCAAGTCATTAAGGTTTTGAGGCTGACGTTTGGCAACTCGAACCTTCAGCTCCCTCCACAGATTTTCTATGGGATTAAGGTCTGGAGACTGGCTAGGCCACTCCAGGACCTTAATGTGCTTCTTCTTGAGCCACTCCTTTGTTGCCTTGGCCGTGTGTTTTGGGTCATTGTCATGCTGGAATACCCATCCACGACCCATTTTCAATGCCCTGGCTGAGGGAAGGAGGTTCTCACCCAAGATTTGACGGTACATTGCCCCGTCCATCGTCCCTTTGATGCGGTGAAGTTGTCCTGACCCCTTAGCAGAAAAACACCCCCAAAGCATAATGTTTCCACCTCCATGTTTGACGGTGTGGATGGTGTTCTTGGGGTCATAGGCAGCATTCCTCCTCCTCCAAACACGGCGAGTTGAGTTGATGACAAAGAGCTTGATTTTGGTCTCATCTGACCACAACACTTTCACCCAGTTCTCCTCTGAATCATTCAGATGTTCATTGGCAAACTTCAGACGGCCCTGTATATGTGCTTTCTTGAGCAGGGGGACCTTGTGGGCGCTGCAGGATTTCAGTCCTTCACGGCGTAGTGTGTTACCAATTGTTTTCTTGGTGACTGCCTTAAGATCATTGACAAGATCCTCCCATGTAGTTCTGGGCTGATTCCTCACCGTTCTCATGATCATTGCAACTCCACGAGGTGAGATCTTGCATGGAGCCCCAGGCCGAGGGAGATTGACAGTTCTTTTGTGTTTCTTCCATTTGCGAATAATCGCACCAACTGTTGTCACCTTCTCACTAAGCTGCTTGGCGATGGTCTTGTAGCCCATTCCAGCCTTGTGTAGGTCTACAATCTTGTCCCTGACATCCTTGGAGAGCTCTTTGGTCTTGGCCATGGTGGAGAGTTTGGAAACTGATTGATTGATTGCTTCTGTGGACAGGTGTCTTTTATACAGGTAACAAGCTGAGATTAGGAGCACTCCCTTTAAGAGTGTGCTCATAATCTCAGCTCGTTACCTGTATAAAAGACACATGGGAGCCAGAAATCTTTCTGATTGAGAGGGGGTCAAATACTTACTTCCCTCATTAAAATGCAAATCAATTCATAACATTTTTGACATGCGTTTTTCTGGATTTTTTTGTTGTTATTCTGTCTCTCACTGTTCAAATAAAAATACCATTAAAATTGTAGACTGATCATTTCTTTGTCAGTGGGCAAACGTACAAAATCAGCAAGGGATCAAATACTTGTTTCCCTCACTGTAATTGAGGTAATATGTACATGTAGGTAAGGTTAAAGTGACTATATATATATATATATATATATATATATATATATATATATATATATATAATAAACAGAGAGTAGCAGCAGCATAAATAAAGGGAGGTCAATGCAAATAGTCCGGGTAGACATTTGATGAATTGTTCAGCAGTCTTATAGCTTGGGGTTAGAAGCTGTTTAGGAGCTTTTTGGACCTAGACTTAGTGCTCCGTCACCGCTTGCCATGCGGTAGCAGAGAGGACAGTCTATAACTAGGGTGGCTGGAGTCTTTGGCAATTTTTAGTGCCTTCCTCTGACACCGCCTAGTATAGAGGTCCTGGATGGCAGGAAGCTTGGCCCCAGTGATGTACTGGGCCGTACGCACTACCCTCTGTACCGCCTTGCGGTCGGATGCCGAGCAGTTGCCATACCAGGCGGTGATGCAACCAGTTAGGAGACTCTCGATGGTGCAGCTGAATAACTTTTTGAGGATCTGAGGACCCATGCCAAATCTTGTCAGACTCTTGAGGGGGAATAGGCGTTGTCGTGCACTCTTCACGACTGCCTTGGTGTGTTTGGAACATGATAGTTTGTTGGTGATGTGGACACCAAGCAACTTGAAGCTCTCGACCTGCTCCACTACAGCCCTGTCGATGTGAATGGGGGCGTGCTCGGCCCTCCTTTTCCTGTAGTCCACGAACAGCTCCTTTGTCTTGATCACGTTGAGGGAGAGGTTGTTGTCCTGGCATCACACTGCCAGGGCTCTGACCTCCTCCCTATCGGCTGTCTCATTGTTGTCGTTGATCAGGCCTACCACTGTTGTGTCGTCGGCAAACTTAATGATGATGTTGGACTCCTGCTTGGCCACTCAGCTGTGGGTGAACAGGGAGTACAGGAGGAGACTAAGCACGCATCCCTAAGGGGCCCCAGTGTTGAGGATCAGCGTGGCAGATGTGTTGTTGCCTACCCTTACCACCTTGGGGCGACTCCCTGTTAAAAGAAAGGTTAAAGAAACAAATTAGGGGTCATACTCAAATGGACTGCACAAAGCAGGGTGACTATGGCTTTAGTGAGGTTTGACACTGGAACACACACATATGCATGCTCACTCACACACACACGCCTGCATATGACCGTAGGTATGTTGACAGGCAGGAAAGAGCTGTGCCATTTCTTTGTGTGTTCATGTAGTTTCTGTACAGGTCTGAATAGTTTCGGGTAACAATGTGCCAACATTGATTCGGTACAACAAGGACCTGTACACTCATTCGTCCATCTGAACACCACTCCCTAAAAAACCGACACACACACACACACACACACACACACACACACACACACACACACACACACACACACACACACACACACACACACACACACACACACACACACACACACAAACACACACACACACACACACAATGCCATGTTAAGGTGCAGCCTTCAATTACCTTCATTTGTCCCTAGAGCTGATATAAAAGCCAAGTTAAGTTAAAACAACAAACTGTATGTCATTCTAATAAATGTACTTCTAATAAATGTGATTCTAATAAATGTGATTCTAATAAATGTGATTCTAACAAATGTGATTCCAATAAATGTGATTCTAACTAATTATTGGCCTTCCAGCTTAGGTGGACCCAAAACTATTAAAAGAGTATTGTAAAAAACTATCAAATAAACTAGTGTATGGCATAAGTTGGATATAAAGTAGGTGTATTCCATAAGTTGGATATAAAGTAGGTTTATTCCATAAGTTGGATATAAAGTAGGTGTATTCCATAAATTGGATATAAAGTAGGTGTATTCCATAAGTTGGATATAGCCTGCTACTTAAGCAAGTCATGGATCATGACAGCGAAAGTCATAAGAGTTGGTCAAAACACAAACAGATCTGGCTACCAGGCTAAGGTGGATAGTGGTTGAGACAGAAGGGTTGGGTGTTTAGATTTTCAGCAGATTCTGATGCCCCTCCAAAATGCAGTCCCACCTGTTCAACAACATACCAGGGGCATTAACACAGAATCAAGTTTCACCACAATAATTAAAGATGATAGTCCCCTCTCTCTCTCTCTCAATTTCAATTTCAATTTTAATTTAAGGGCTTTATTGGCATGGGAAACGTATGTTCACATTGCCAAAGCAAGTGAAGTAGATAGTAAACAAAAGTGAAATAAACAATAAATATTAACAGTAAACATTACACTCTCTCTCTCTCTCTCTCTCTCTCTCTCGCTCTCTCTCTCTTTCTCTCTCTCTCTCTCTCTCCCATTCTCTCTCCATTTGAATGTTAATTTTCTGACGAAAGTCCCACAGGCCTAGGTACACACACACACACACACACACACACTAATACTTATTGACCCTCTCTCTTCAGAAAACAGATATAGTTTCCCAACATCCGTGTCACGGAAGAGGAGTGTGCTTTCCATTTGTTCAAACAGAATGGCAGCCTGAGGTGGTTCAACTCTGTCTAGCTGTTTGGAGTGGGTGTAATATTTATCCAAAATAAGGTTTTTGGTGCTATTGTCACAAGTATGTGGTGAATTTTCAAAACTCTTAAGTACAAAAATCAAAACTGATAACACTTGCCTATCTTATGTTCAGAACCTTTGTTTGTGAATTCACTGGTGTTTCACACATCTTTCACCCCTGAGTCATTCATGCAAACTCAACATTTTCTGTAAAATACCACAATAACATTTTGTTTAGTCACCAATACATCAGATAATGATAGGCTCATCATGTAGTCATTTTAACTACCATTAAATTAAATAGCAAAAAAATACAAGATACACATTTAAAAACAGTTCGTTTTGAAGTTCTGAATAGAATGAATAGTAGATGGTAAATATCATTTTCCATACAGTATTTGACTATAAGATTTTTTTAAATAATTTTTATCTAATGGCAGGTTGGTTATGAGCATGTTCAGAAATGTCAGTCTTGCAGTTTCATTATCCTTATACAGTACATACGTAGGACAAATCATCAGAAATAGAGGTATTGTAAAGCAGTTGGCTACTGTAAAAACGTAGCATGGTGTTGCATTTCATTTCTGCCCGATGCAACATTGTACAAGATCACCTTTTGTAAGTGACTTGTCAACTGATACTGTATTGCCTGTCTCTCTGCTAGAAATTCATCAGCTTACAGTGTATCAATGAAATTCATATAATGAGTGGAATATATTGTTATATACTGTATAACCCAGGTATTTCAGCAGTGCATTGTACACTACGCTATAACAAATGTCATCACATAGAGTGACTCTTTCCACTTTGTCCTATTGAAGCACACTGGCTGATGGAGAATGATGCTGTAGTATTTATAGACACATCCATATATGATTTGGTTTTACCTTACAGCATCAATTGATGTCAAATTGATACATTTATGAGGTAAAAATATCAAATTTGACAGTTTTACAGTTATCAAACTATATATGTTAACTAGGCAATACATAATTTAGCTTCAGTAGTTATCCGTTTTGAGCAGTTTGATTAAGTTATAGTTAATTGTATTGTTAACAAATAACAAGAAAATCATATAAAAAGTAAAGTGAATATTGCATTTGAAAAGCAGACACTTATGTATCCAAATTGAAAGAGTGATTTGGTGCAGTGAACAAGTGAGTTTGTGAATGTGTTTGTTGTACTCAATTGAAAATGTGTTTAGAGTTGGGAAAGTGCACCACATACTTGTGAAAATTGCACAAAAGTTATCAAAAATAAAAAATTAAACTACAGTAGCTTTCATAGACAGTCCTAAATTGGTGTTTGAGATGATGAGTATTTGAGCCCATAAGTTGATAATTTAACTAATGGGAATTCTGAGGGACAGAAACGCAGGGAGTCTTTAGACAATATACACTCCAAAAGGGTTCTTCGGCTGTCCCAATAGAAGAACCCTTTTTGGTTCCACGTAGAACCCTTTTTGGTTCCATGTAAAACCCTTGGGTTCTACATGGAACCCAAAAGGGTTCTACCTGGAACCAAAAGGGTTCTACATGCAAGCAAAAAGGGTTCTTCAAACGGTTTTCCTATGGGGACACCCGAAGAACCCTTAAAGGTTCTAGATAGCACCTTTTTTTCTAAGAGTGTAATAAAGATAATTTAAAGAGACCGAAGTGATGAAGAACAAGTTAAATGTCTGTTTTTCTGGCAATGGGGATAAAACTACTCTTTCTCTTTTTTTGACTGTTTTAGCAGTCAGTTATCAACCCTATTCACCAAGACCTGTCCCCAGCTCACCTGAACAGTACTCCATCTCACCTATTTACTATCTATCACTCCAGAGTAAGTTCCTCTTACTGAACTATGATAACTATTACAAAGGCATATTTGTCATTCCATCCACTCGTCTCTTCCTCTAAGTGTCAGTTTCATTTTTCATCAGACAGGTGTCTGATGGTTTCTCGTAAAAGCGATACAATGTTTAGCCTCTGACGTATCAATGACCATGATAATCACACCCTAGATTCTGTTGACAGTGAGCTTGTTGACGAGGTGGCAGTTTGTGTTTGTTCGTGTCATTCTAATCATTCATGTACCACCACTTCATTCCTTTGTCTGTCTGTCCATCTGCCTGTCTGCCTGTGTGCCTGTCTGTATGTCTGTCTGTCTGTCTGCCTGCCTGTCTGCCTGTCTGACTTCTACACGTAATTAACTGTATTCCTGAGATCTACGCGTGGGTTCTTAAGTATGCCTGTGCACCAGTGGTGTAGTGGAGAGTATGCACATGTAAACGCTGTATAACCATTAATTTTTCAGTGGGCATTGCTGTATACTCACTTCTTAACCTATACGGGATCGGTGTCCCGTATACGGGATGGTTGAGCTAACGTGTGCTAATGTGATTAGCATGACTGTTGTAAGTAACAGCAAACTTTCCAGGACATAGACATGTCTTATATGGGCAGAAAGCTTAAATTCTTGTTAATCTAACTGCACTGTCCAATTTACAGTAGCTATTACAGTGAAAAAATACCATGCTATTGTTTGAGGAGAGTGCACAACGCAGACGACACAATTTTGTATACATCTGGCCCTTCATTGGACACTGTGTTAACAAACCTCCAAACGAGCTTCAATGCCATACAACACTCCTTCCGTAGCCTCCAACTGCTCTTAAACACTAGTAAAACTAAATGCATGCTCTTCAATCGAATGCTGCTGGCACCTGCCCACCAGACTAGAATCACTACTCTCGACGGGTCTGACCTAGAGTACAGTGGGGGAAAAAAGTATTTAGTCAGCCACCAATTGTGCAAGTTCTCCCACTTAAAAAGATGAGAGAGGCCTGTAATTTTCATCATAGGTACACGTCAACTATGACAGACAAAACGAGAAAAAAATCCAGAGAATCACATTGTAGGGATTTTTAATGAATTTATTTGCAAATTATGGTGGAAAATAAGTATTTGGTCAATAACAAAAGTTTCTCAATACTTTGTTCTATACCCTTTGTTGGCAATGACACAGGTCAAACGTTTTCTGTAAGTCTTCACAAGGTTTTCACACACTGTTGCTGGTATTTTGGCCCATTCCTCCATGCAGATCTCCTCTAGAGCAGTGATGTTTTGGGGCTGTCGCTGGGCAACACAGACTTTCAACTCCCTCCAAAGATTTTCTATGGGGTTGAGATCAGGAGACTGCCTAGGCCACTCCAGGACCTTGAAATGCTTCTTACGAAGCCACTCCTTCATTGCCCGGGCGGTGTGTTTGGGATCATTGTCATGCTGAAAGACCCAGCCACGTTTCATCTTCAATGCCCTTGCTGATGGAAGGAGGTTTTCACTCAAAATCTCACGATACATGGCCCCATTCATTCGTTCCTTTACACGGATCAGTCGTCCTGGTCCCTTTGCAGAAAAACAGCCCCAAAGCATGATGTTTCCACCCCCATGCTTCACAGTAGGTATGGTGTTCTTTGGATGCAACTCAGCATTCTTTGTCCTCCAAACACGACGAGTTGAGTTTTTACCAAAAAGTTATATTTTGGTTTCATTTACTGGCTTAAGCAGGCGGACACGTCTTGCACTGCAGGATTTGAGTCCCTGGCGGCGTAGTGTGTTACTGATGGTAGGCTTTGTTACTTTGGTCCCAGCTCTCTGCAGGTCATTCACTAGGTCCCCCCGTGTGGTTCTGGGATTTTTGCTCACCGTTCTTGTGATCATTTTGACCCTACGGGGTGAGATCTTGCGTGGAGCCCCAGATCGAGGGAGATTATCAGTGGTCTTGTATGTCTTCCATTTCCTAATAATTGCTCCCACAGTTGATTTCTTCAAACCAAGCTGCTTACCTATTGCAGATTCAGTCTTCCCAGCCTGGTGCAGGTCTACGATTTTGTTTCTGGTGTCCTTTGTCAGCTCTTTGGTCTTGGCCACAGTGGAGTTTGGAGTGTGACTGTTTGAGGTTGTGGACAGGTGTCTTTTGTACTGATAACAAGTTCAAACAGATGCCATTAATACAGGTAACGAGTGGAGGACAGAGGAGCCTCTTAAAGAAGAAGTTACAGGTCTGTGAGAGCCAGAAACTTGTTTATTTGTAGGTGACCAAATACTTATTTTCCAACATCATTTGCAAATAAATTCATAAAAAAACCTACAATGTGATTTTCTGGATTATTTTTTCTCAATTTGTCTTTCATAGTTGCGTGTACCTATGATGAAAATTACAGGCCTCTCTCATCTTTTTAAGTGGGAGAACTTGCACAAATAGTGGCTGACTAAATACTTTTTTGCCCCACTGTATGTGGACAACTACAAATACCTAGGTGTCTGGTTAGACTGTAAACTCTCCTTCCAGACTCACATTAAGCATCTCCAAACCAAAGTGAAATCTAGAATCGGCTTCCTATTTCGCAACAAAGCCTCCTTCACTCATGCTGCCAAACATGCCCTCGTAAAACTGACTATCCTACCGATCCTTGACTTCGGCAATGTCATTTACAAAATAGCCTCCAACACTCTACTCAGCAAATTGGATGTAATCTATCACAGTGCTGCAACCCCCATGCTTCACGGTTGGGATGGTGTTCTTCGGCTTGCATATGGTCCCCCTTTTTCCTCCAAACATAACAATGGTCATTATTGCCAAACAGTTCTATTTTTGTTTCATCAGACCAGAGGACATTTCTCCAAAAAGTACGATCTTTGTCCCCATGTGCAGTTGCAAACTGTAGTCTGGCTTTTTTATGGCGGTTTTGGAGCAGTGGCTTCTTCCTTGCTGAGCGGCCTTTCAGGTTATGTCGATATAGGACTTGTTTTACTGTGGATATAGATACTTTTGTACCTGTTTCCTCCAGCATCTTCACATGGTCCTTTGCTGTTTTTATGGGATTGATTTGCACTTTTCGCACCAAAGTACGTTAATCTCTAGGAGATAGAACGCATCTCCTTCCTGAGTGGTATGATGGCTGCGTGGTCCCATGGTGTTTATACTTGCGTACTATTGTTTGTAGAGATGAACGTGGTACCTTCAGGCATTTGGAAATTGCTCCCAAGGATGAACCAGACTTGTGGAGGTCTACAATTATTTTTGGAGGTCTACGATTTCTTTTGATTTTCCTATGATGTCAAGCAAAGAGGCACTGAGTTTGAAGGTAGGCCTTGAAATACATCCACAGGTACACCTCGAATTGACTCAAATGATGTCAATTAGCCTATCGGAAGCTTCTAAAGCCATGATATCATTTTCTGGAATTTTCCAAGCTGTTTAAAGGCACAGTCAACTTAGTGTATGTAAACTTCTGACCCACTGGAATAGTGATACAGTGAATTATAAGTGAAATAATCTGTCTGTAAACAATTGTTGGAAAAATTACTTGTGTCATGCACAAAGTACATGTCCTAACTGACTTGCCAAAACTATAGTTTGTTAACAAGAAATTTGTGGAGTGGTTGAAAAACAAGTTTTAATGACTCCAATCTAAGTGTATGTCAACTTCCGACTTCAACTGTATATTACATATTTGCTTCACAAAGGTGTAAGATATATAATGAACAAAAATATAAACGCAACATGCAACAATTTCAAAGATTTGACAGAGTTACAGTTAATATGAGGTCAATTGAAATAATTTCATTAGGCCCTAATCTATGGATTTCACAATACTGGGAATACAGATATGCATCTGTTGGTCACAGATACCTTAAAAAAAAATAGGAGCAGAAAACCAGTCAGTATCTGGTGTGACCAGTATTTGCCTCATGCGGCGCGAAACATCTCCTTCTGTTGATGGAGGCCTGTGGAATGCTGTCCCACTCCTCTTCAATGGCAGTGTGAAGTTGCTGGACTTTGGTGAGAACTGGAACATGCTGTCTTACACGTCGATCCAGAGCATTCCAAAAATGCGCCAAATGAAACACTTTATGTTTTTGTTCAGTCTAGAATGTCCATTCTGTATCTTCATTTACAAGTTACAGCAATTAATTATTCCTTTATTTCCATTTTTGACATTTACATTACCTTTGTTTCATCTCTCATTTGAGAAAAAAAAGAGTTTACACTACTGCAAACAAGTAGTAACTCATTGAACCACTGTCTTCTCTCTTTTTCTCTCTTTGGCTGAGAATGTCAGGTTATATTTTAATTTACAGGTGATTTACGATTCCACATTTCCTTGGTACAGTCGGTTCAGTGCTGTGTTGTATCTCATGGCACCAGGATCACGTGGTAAACAATCACCACAATAGAAAGGTCATATGATTTCCAACTCTCATGACTTCGTCAACCCAGAAGTGTTACTGGTAATTAAACCAATTTCTGACAAGCTGATCCACCTGTAAATCAGGTTTACCCGACACCTTCCGTCCTGAGTATGATCTGCTCATTGGCACTGACTCAAGACCCATGATGACAATGTTAAGGTGTGCTCTGCAAAGCAGGAATGAAGGGTTGTTAAAACTTTTCTTTATTCAGATTCGGTGCAGTAAAGCAAAGTTATACATAATTGTGTGTGTGCCGTAATAGTCTGGGGGGACTATATAGGACAGATTAGGACAGATTAGGACACATTCTGTACAAGTTTATCCTCTAGTGCAGGGCTCTCTAACCCTGTTCCTTGAGAGCTATCCTTCTGATTCAGCTTATCAACTAGCGTATTATTAGAATCTGATCTTGCTAGATTAGGGTTGGAGTGAAAACCTACAGGATGGTAGCTCTCCAGGAACATGGTTGGAGAGCCCTGCACTAATGTAAACTGGTTGTTAAGTTTTTTTTTTTTTTGTAAAACAAAATATAATACACACAGAGTATACCAAACATTAGGAACACATTCCTAATATTGAGTTGCACCTTCCCTTTTGCCCTCAAAACAGCCTCAATTCATCAGGGCATGGACTCTTCAAGGTTCTTGATACACATAGGAAACTGTTGAGCATGAAAAACCCAGCAGGGTTGCACTTCTTGACACAAACCGGTGTGCCTGGCACCTACTACCATACCCCGTTCAAAAACACAAATCTTTGTCTTGCCCATTCACCCTCTGAATGGCACACATACACAATCCATGTCTCAATTGTCTCAAAGCTTAATCATCCTTCTTTAACCTTCATCTACACTGATTGAAGTGGATTTAACAAGTGATATCAATAAGGGATCATAGCCACACCTGGATTCACCTGGTCAGTCTATGTCATGGAAAGAGCACGACATAGACTTAATGTTAATGTTTTGTACATTCAGTGTTTATTCCAGAATGTAAATCTGTGTGGATGTCATAATCGTCAATCAATTCTGATTTTCTCAAAACCTGTATAGGAGCCGTTCCTGTGACAGTGAGACACATCCTCCTTATACTGTAGGCTAGTATATAGGTAAGCCATTTCATGGCTGCGTCCTGATTCTCCATGGATTTAACAGTGGTGGAAACTCACTCAAGCCAATGCTTACACCAATCATGTGCTTTTAAATCCATGACTGAGAGTGTGCAAATGCTCACTTCTGGAAAAGGGTGACAAATTGTGGCTGTGCCAATTGCTGGATGTTTTAAAACCCGTATATCGTACAGTACCATCCAGTTAATTTTTTTTGCTAAATACAGAAATAGGAAGACTAGAGACATCATCAGTGTTACATTAAATAAGGCACTGTATTATCAACAGAAAAAGAAAATGACAATAGAGGCAAGGTTTGACCACACATTCAAGGCATGCTTTTGGCTGAAACAGAAGACGAGGGTGGAACAGAAGGGGATGGTGAAGGATTTATTTAGTTATTTAACCTTTATTTCAACTAGGAGTCATGCTGAAAGTCATCTCTTTCACAGATGAGACCGGTACACACATGAATACATCAAGGCACACTATAAACATCACTATACACATCAATACAAAAAAAGCAAAACACAATCAGAGAAAGGGAGGTAGAGAAACGGAGAGGTGGTTGATTAAGGATATTTATCCTCCTTCAAACAAGAGTGCTTTGATATATCCTATAGGAGTAAGCCCTGATCATACAGTATGTTATTCTGCATTATAAAGTGCCTTAAGATAGTATTAACACCCCTTGACTTTTTCCACATTTTGTTGTGTTACAAGGTGGGAATAAAATGGATTTAGTTGTCATTTTTTTGTCAACGATCTTTACATGTCAAAGTGGAAGTAAAATTTGAATATTTGAGCAAAAATATATATATGAAAAATAAAACACTAATTTACACTATATATACAAAGTATGTGGACACCCCTTCAAATTAGTGGATTTGGCTATTTCAGCCACACCCATTGAAGACAGGTGTATAAAATCGAGCACACAGCCATGCAATCTCTATAGACAAACATTGGCAGTAGAATGGCCTGACTGAAGCGCTCAGTGACTTCCAGCGTGGCACCATCATAGGATGCCACCTTTCCAACAAGTCAGTTTGTCAAATTTCTGCCCTGCTAGATCTGCCCCGGTTAACTGTAAGTGCTGTTATTGTGAAGTGGAAACGTCTAGGAGCAACAACGGCTCAGCCATGAAGTGGTAGGCCACACAAGCTCACAGAACGGGACCTGTGAGTCCTGAAGCGTGTAAAAATTGACTATCCTCGGTTGAAACACTCACTACCGCGTTCCTACCTCTGGAAGCAAAGTCAGCGCAATAACTGTTTGTCAGGAGCTTTATGAAATGGGTTTCCATGGCCGAACAGCCACACACAAGCCTAAGATCACCATGCGCAATGTTAAGCGTCGGCTGGAGTGGTGTAAAGATCGCCACCATTGGACTCTGGAGCAGTTCTCTGTAGTGATGAATCAAGCTTCACCATCTGGCAGGTTGACGGACTAATCTGGGTTTGGCGGATGCCAGGAGAGCGCTACCTGCCCAAATAAATAGTGCCAACTGTAAAGTTTGGTGGAGGAGGAATAATGGTTTGGGGCTGTTTTTCATGGTTCAGGCTAGGCCCCTTAGTTTCAGTGAAGGGAAATCTTAACGCTACAGCATACAATGACATTCTAGACGATTCTTAGAATGCACAAGGTGCAATTTCGAAATGGGGTAAAGCATCAGCAGTTTTCCTCTTATCATGTCAGTCATTGCAGACCTTACAGAGATCTAGTTATAACTTGTCAGAAATGTGCAGATCAACTAGCCCATGTCAGCAAAAAATGTTTTGCTAATTTTATTTAGCCCATTGAGCACGAGGCTAGCTAGCTAGCGGGTAGCTACTGGTAACGTTAGCTAGCAGGAGGTAAGCAGGAGGTAAGCTTCTCATATGGTGTTGAGTAAAGCTTAACCATGTATTAGATCGTAGGTAGGTAGTTAGTTGTACTTAGGTATTGTAGTTATTGTAGGTTAGTATTGTTGTTATTGTAGGTTTCCGTAGGTAATTGTAGGTTAGTATCGCAGCACGAGGCTAGCTAGCTAGCGGGTAGCTACTGGTAACGTTTAGCGGTGGAGAGCTGTTTCCAATGTTAATGTGCTGCTAGCCAACGTTTAATTTTTGCTGCGTTATGCGTTATGAAAGGAACTAGACACGGACATTAATTATCTGTTTTGTGTGCTAACACACTCTTGGCAGTTTGTTGTAACCAAGTATTGGTGCTATACTGTGTGTTAATGGATGCTAGTTAGCTATGGCGTCATAGCTAGGCATCGTGGGCTGTTGTGGGTAGTTACTGTGTCTTGGCAGTGTCTTCGGCCGTGCCGGCTGTAGCACGAAGCGAGCTAACTAGCCGTTTTTTCGAACAGAGTCAGAGTCAACACAGTAGCCATTAAGTGCCGGGTGTAGCACGAAGCTTGCTAGCTAGCCGTTCTTCAAACAAAGTCAACACAGTGGCCACTGCTAGCTACCCAACACGACCAGCTAACTGTACTGTAGTAGCTAAATACAATATACTTGTCCTAGCTAGCCAACGTTTAATCATTGCTGCGTCATGAAAGGAACTTGACACAGACACGAATGATCTGTTTAGTGTGTTATCACACTATTGGTGGTTTGTTGTGACCAAGTGTTGGTGCTAAACTGTGTGTTACTGGATGCTAGCATGCTAGTTAGCTAGTTAACACACTATTGGTGGTTTGTTGTGACCAAGTGTTGGTGCTAAACTGCGTGTTATTGTTATTGGATGCTAGCATGCTAGTTAGCTATGGTGTCATAGTTAGCTAGCTGAATAAAGTGGGTTGAGTATATTCCTTTAAACATTGAACCGCTGTGGTTCACAACAATTCTGATTTCTAAAGGTGGAAGTTGGGAGAGTTTTTGTTCGGGTGGTTCAGTGAAACAATTTTAGTTTCTGAGGTAGAAGTTTTGGTGAGGGAGGCCCTGCTCTCTCCTCTCTCAGATGCTTAGCTCATTTCATTCCGATCTCCCCTGCATTTTTGTAGCCATTTGCTACAGCCTGTCAACTATGCCTCTGCCTATCCCTGTTCTCTCCTCTCTGCACAGGCTACACAAACGCACCACACCGCGTGGCTGCTGCCTCTCTAACCTGGCGGTCCCTGCACGCACCCCACACCTGGAGTTCCAGGTCGCAGGCAGCCTCTGGAACTGCCGTTCTGCTGCCAACAAAGCTGACTTCATCCCAGCCTATGCCAACCTCCAGTCCCTCGACTTCCTGGCGCTGACGGAAACATGGATCACCACTGAAAACACTGCTACTCCTACTGCTCTCTCCTCGTCTGACCATGTGTTCTCGCATACCCCGAGAGCATCTGGTCAGAGGGGTGGTGGCAGAGGAATCCTCATCTCTCCCAAATGGACATTCTCAATTTTTCCCCTAACCCACCTGTCTATCTCCTCATTTGAATTTCATGCTGTCACAGTCACTAGCCCATTTAAGCTTAATATCCTTGTCATCTATCGCCCTCCAGGTTCCCTTGGAGAGTTCATCAATGAGCTTGACGCCTTGATAAGTTCCTTTCCTGAGGATGGCTCACCCCTCACAGTTTTGGGGGATTTCAACCTCCCTATGTCCACATTTGACTCATTTCTCTCTGCCTCCTTCTTTCCACTCCTCTCCTCTTTTGACCTCACCCTCTCACCGTCCCCCCCTACTCACAAGGCAGGCAACACGCTTGACCTCATCTTCACTAGATGCTGCTCCTCTACTAATCTCACTGCAACTCCCCTCCATGTCTCCGACCACTACTTTGTTTCCTTTTCTCTCTCGCTCTCCTCCCACACTACTCACTCTGCCCCTACACAGATGGTAATGCGCCGCCGCAACCTTCGCTCTCTCTCTCCCACTACTCTCTCCTCTTCCATCCTATCATCTCTTCCCTCTGCTCAATCCTTCTCCCTCCAATCTCCTGATTCTGCCTCCTCAACCCTCCTCTCCTCCCTTTCTGCATCCTTTGACTCTCTGTGTCCCCTATCCTCCCGGCCGGCTCGGTCCTCCCCTCCAGCTCCGTGGCTTGATGACTCATTGCGAGCTCACAGAACAGAGCTCCGGGCAGCGGAGCGGAAATGGAAGAAAACTAAACTCCCTGCCGACCTGGCATCTTTTCACTCCCTCCTCTCTACATTTTCTTCATCTGTTTCTGCTGCTAAGGCCACCTTCTACCACTCTAAATTCCAAGCATC
Organism: Coregonus clupeaformis; assembly: GCF_020615455.1. Classification (NCBI taxonomy): domain Eukaryota; kingdom Metazoa; phylum Chordata; class Actinopteri; order Salmoniformes; family Salmonidae; genus Coregonus; species Coregonus clupeaformis. The sequence goes on from NC_059230.1 coordinate 3,833,694, forward strand.
TGCCTCTAACCCTAGGAAGCTCTTTGCCACATTTTCCTCCCTCCTGAATCCTCCCCCCCTCCTCTCTCTCTGTGGATGACTTCGTCAACCACTTTGAAAAGAAGGTTGACGACATCCGATCCTCGTTTGTTAAGTCTAATGACACTGCTGGTCCTGCTCACACTGCCCTACCCTATGCTTTGACTTCTTTCTCCCCTCTCTCTCCAGATAAAATCCTGCGACTTGTGACTGCAGGCCGCCCAACAACCTGCCCGCTTGACCCCATCCCCTCCTCCCTTCTCCAGACCATCTCCGGTGACCTTCTCCCCCTACCTCACCTCGCTGATCAACTCATCCTTGACCGCTGGCCATGTCCCTTCCGTCTTCAAGAGAGCGAGAGTTGCTCCCCTTCTCAAAAAAACCAACACTCGACCCCACTGATGTCAACAACTACAGACCAGTATCCCTTCTTTCTCTTCTTTCCAAAACTATTGAGCGTGCCGTCTTTAGCCAACTCTCTTGCTATCTCTCTCAGAATGACCTTCTTGATCCAAACCAATCAGGTTTCAGGACTGGTCATTCAACTGAGACTGCTCTTCTCTGTGTCACAGAGACTCTCCGCACTGCTAAAGCTAACTCTCTCTCCTCTGCTCTTGTCCTTCTAGACCTGTCTGCTGCCTTTGATACTGTGAACCATCAGATCCTCCCTCTCCACCCTCTCCGAGCTGGGCATCTCCGGCGCGGCTCACTCCTGGATTGCGTCCTACCTGACCGGTCGCTCCTACCAAGTGGCGTGGCGAGAAGCTGTCTCTGCACCACGTGCTCTCACCACTGGTGTCCCCCAGGGCTCAGTTCTAGGCCCTCTCCTTTTCTCCCCTATACACCAAGTCACTTGGCTCTGTCATATCCTCACACGGCCTCTCCTATCATTGCTACGCTGACGATACACAACTAATCTTCTCCTTTCCCCCTTCTGATAACCAGGTGGCGAATCGCATCTCTGCATGTCTGGCAGACATATCAGTATGGATGACGGATCACCACCTCAAGCTGAACCCTGGCAAGACGGAGCTGCTCTTCCTCCCGGGGAAGGACTGCCCGTTCCATGATCTCGCCATCACGGTGGACAACTCCGTTGTGTCCTCCTCCCAGAGTGCGAAGAGCCTTGGCGTGACCCTGGACAACACCCTGTCGTTCTCCGCTAACATCAAGGCGGTGACCCGCTCCTGCAGGTTCATGCTCTACAATATTCGGAGAGTACGACCCTGCCTTACACAGGAAGCGGCACAGGTCCTAATCCAGGCACTTGTCATCTCCCGTCTGGATTACTGCAACTCGCTGTTGGCTGGCCTCCCTGCATGTGCCATTAAACCCCTACAACTCATCCAGAATGCCGCAGCCCGTCTGGTGTTCAACCTTCCCAAGTTCTCTCACGTCACCCCCTCCTCCGCACACTCCACTGGCTTCCAGTTGAAGCTCGCATCCGTTACAAGACCATGGTGCTTGCCTTTGGAGCAGCGAGGGGAACGGCACCTCTGTACCTTCGGGCTCTGATCAGTCCCTACACCCAAACGAGGGCATTGCGTTCATCCACCTCTGGCCTGCTGGCTCCCCTTCCTCTGCGGAAGCATAGTTCCCGCTCAGCCCAGTCAAAACTGTTCGCTGCTCTGGCACCCCAATGGTGGAACAAGCTCCCTCACGACGCCAGGACAGCGGAGTCACTCACCACCTTCCGGAGACATTTGAAACCCCCACCTCTTTAAGGAATACCTGGGATAGGATAAAGTAATCCTTCTACCCCCAACACACACAGCGGAGTCGCTCACCACCTTCCGGAGACATTTGAAACCCCCACCTCTTTAAGGAATACCTGGGATAGGATAAAGTATCCCTCCCCCCCCCCACCTCACCACCCCGGAGACATTTGAAACCCCACCTCTTTAAGGAATACCTGGGATAGGATAAAGTAATCCTTCTACCCCCCCCACCCACACACACAGCGGAGTCGCTCACCACCTTCCGGTGACATTTGAAACCCCACCTCTTTAAGGAATACCTGGGATAGGATAAAGTAATCCTTCTACCCCCCCCACACAGCGGAGTCGCTCACCACCTTCCGGAGACATTTGAAACCCCACCTCTTTAAGGAATACCTGGGATTGGATAAAGTAATCCTTCTACACCCCCCCCACACACACAGCGGAGTCGCTCACCACCTTCCGGAGACATTTGAAACCCCACCTCTTTAAGGAATACCTGGGATAGGATATAGTAATCCTTCTACCCCCCCCAAAATTGTAAAGTGGTCATCCCACTGGCTATAGGGTGAACGCACCAATTGGTGAGTCGCTCTGGATAAGAGCGTCTGCTAAATGACGTAAATGTGCCCTTGAGCAAGGCACTTAACCCTAATTGCTCCTGTAAGTCGCTCTGGATAAGAGCGTCTGCTAAAACACTAAAATGTAAATGTAAATTTTGTTGAGTCACTTAGATATGATTGGGCAACTTAAAATATTGATTGGGGAACTATTTGCTGAGTGATATGGCTGCTTTTCTTGATTGTTTGTTGTGCTGTATATTTGGTAGTTTTTGTGCTATGTTATTTTTATTTGATTTTGTCTACGAATTGTATGTGCAGTGCTTCCTTGCGAAAGAGACCCTAGTCTCAATGGTGACTCTGTCACGCTCGTTACAGGAGGGAGAGGACCAAAGCGCAGCGTGAGAAACAAACATGACTTTAATTAGTTAAAGTTTCTATACAAAACAAAACACGACTCGTGAAGTCCACGGTGACAATGACCGAACACGGAACAAAAACCCACAAACCCAAAGAGACAACCAGCAAACAGCTGACACTCGTTGCCTCTGATTGGGAGTCACTCAGACCAACCTAGAAATAGACACAACAGAACTACCAACACTGAAATAAACACATAGAATGAACACACCCTGGCTCAACATAATGAGTCCCAGAGCCAGGGTGTGACAGTACCCCCCCCTAAAGGCGCGGACTGCGACCGCGCCTCAACTAAACAAACCAGGGGAGGGCTGGGCGGGCATACCTCCTCGGCGGCGGTTCTGGCTCCGGCCTTGACCACCACCCTCCAATACACCCCCCATAGTACCCCTGGTCCAGTCTGTCGACTCGCACCCCTGGCTTGATGTGTGGAGGAGGAACGGGCCTTACCAGGCTGACTTCTCGCACCCCTGACTTAGTGCGAGTGGCAGGAACAGGCCGGACCCGGCTGGCGACGCGCACGTAGGTTTGGTGCGAGTGGCAGGAACAGGCTGGGTCGGGCTGGCGACGCGCACCGTAGACTTGGTGCGGGTGGCAGGAACAGGCCGGGTCGGGCTGGCGACGCGCACCGTAGACTTGGTGCGGGTGGCAGGAACAGGCCGGACCGGGCTGGCGACGCGCACCCTAGGTTTAGTGCGTGGAGCAGGGACAGGCCGGGCTGGGCTGTCGACGCACACCGTAGGCTTGTTGCGTGGAGCAGGGACAGGCCGGGCTGGGCTGTCGACGCACACCGTAGGCTTGGTGCGTGGAGCAAGAACAGGCCGGGCTGGGCTGGCGACGCACACCGTAGGCTTGGTGCGTGGAGCAGGGACAGGCCGGGCTGGGCTGTCGACGCACACCGTAGGCTTGGTGCGTGGAGCAGGGACAGGCCGGGCTGGGCTGGCGACGCACACCGTAGGCTTGGTGCGTGGAGCAGGGACAGGCCGGGCTGGGCTGGCGACGCACACCGTAGGCTTGGTGCGTGGAGCAGGGACAGGCCGGACAGGGCTGGCGACGCACACCGTAGGCTTGGTGCGTGGAGCAGGAACAGGCCGGGCTGGGCTGGCGACGCACACCGTAGGTTTGGTGCGTGGAGCAGGAACAGGCCGGACCGTACTGGGAACACACACCACTGGCCTTAAACGGGGATCAGGAACGGGCCGGACCGGACTGGCAATACACCTCAGTACCTCTCGCCGTGCCTCTACAACTTCCTTCCCTCCTCTCGCCAATGGCTCCCGTAACCCGGTGGCCTTCTCTCCTCGTCTCCCATTTCGCACTGAGGCAGCCTCCTGCTGCCCAGTCGCCCATGCCGTGTGCCCCCCCCCCTAAAAAATTCTTGGGGGTGCCTCTCGTCCGTCCGACGATGGCACTGCTGACGCCGCTGCTCCTCTCCTGCCTGGGTCTCCCCCTTCATAGCCCTCCGGTACCGGACGGCCTCCTCCTCGGTAATCTGCCCCCAACCGAGGAGGACATCCACCAGCGTCACCTCCTGCGTGTGTTCCTGGACACGCTGCTTGGTCGTTGTATGGTGGGTTTTTCTGTCACGCTCGTTACAGGAGGGAGAGGACCAAAGCGCAGCGTGAGAAACAAACATGACTTTAATTAGTTAAAGTTTCTAAACAAAACAAAACACGACTCGTGAAGTCCACGGTGACAATGACCGAACACGGAACAAAAACCCACAAACCCAAAGTGAAACACAGACAGTTAAATATGGCTCCCAATCAGAGACAACCAGCAAACAGCTGACACTTGTTGCCTCTGATTGGGAGTCACTCAGACCAACCTAGAAATAGACACAACAGAACTACCAACATAGAAATAAACACATAGAATGAACACACCCTGGCTCAACATAATGAGTCCCAGAGCCAGGGTGTGACAGACTCCCTCTTTAAATAAAGGTCAAATAAATAAAATAAGATATCACATGAACACCCACACCTGTGTAGAATTGCAGGAAATGAGCTTTAAAGATCCAATGCAGCCATTTTTATCTCAATATCAAATCATTTCTGGGTAACAATTAAGTACCTTATTGTGATTGTTTTCAATTTAAATGGTCAAAAAGAAACAAAAATAGCTTCTTAGCAAAGAGCAATTTCTCAAGCAAGAATTTTGCTAAGATGTTCTAGGAGTGGTAGAGTAGAGAGGGGGAAACGGAACATTTGCTGTTAGTGGCAGAGAGGTTTGGAACTCTCTTTCTTATTGGTCGGTTAACTAATTTCCGCATAGTGATGTCAACATGGAAGGCCAAAACTCCATCCCACCAAAACAGCCTGAAATGTCAGGTAGTCTTTTCAGACAGTTCTTACACTAAAAGGGCATAATTTGTAGCTCAGTTGGTAGAGCATGGCGCATGGCACTTGCAACGCCAGGGTTGTGGGTTCGATTCCCACGGGGGGCCAGTATGAAAAAATAAAAATTAATAATAAAAAATGAAAAAAATGTATGCACTCACTAACTGTAAGTCGCTCTGGATAAGAGCGTCTGCTAAAATGACTGAAATGTCAAATGTATTATTCCAACCTCTGACATAAAGCAATGCACTATGTCAAATACCCTCTACTGTTTTCCACCAATTCATAAGAACATCCTCATCCTAAGAATGAAACAAACAAGGTTAATGTTTATCGCAGCCAGCAGTGTCATAGTGTGTCATATACTAAACCGTTATAATGCATACATACATCCACTCCGTTCAGTGTCATAGTGAGAGTTATGGAGTGTTATAATGTGATACAGGGCATGTGATATACATACAGTGAGGGAAAAAAAGTATTTGATCCTGTTACGTGAATTATAAAACAAACTATTTCAGTGTCTCTGTGCGTCTCCCAAAAGGTTGTAAGTCTTTTGGGATTTAAGTAACGGACAGAGTCCCGGTCTGCATAGTCAAGATTTATTCATTGAGAATTCTGCCATCAAAATTTCAGAGTCCATCTTTTATTTTTCCACTATACACACACACACTTCGGTTAAGCTCATGTTTTCCTCTGCTCTCCTGACCATTAGGTCACACACTGTTATCTTTTCCTACTCCTTGCTAGGCCAGGTGGCAAACTTCAGTTATCGCATCCTCACAATATCCTGCACACTCCTCAAAAAGCCTAACAATTTCTCTCCTCCCTAAATTGGGAGGCCCCTTTATCTTGGTTTAGACAGTTCTCCTTTGTTGTCTGGTCTAACTCTTACTCAAATTGCTAAATAGTAGCTCAATGTCATAGTCTTTACTGGTCCTACACTCACACATTCTAACACATTTCACATAGATTCAGGCTGTAATAATTAGTTATTAATAATTAATCAGATCCCCTGCTGATTTTGTACGTTTGCCCACTGACAAAGACATGATCAGTCTATAATTTTAATGGTAGGTTTATTTGAACAGTGAGAGACAGAATAACAACAAAAAAATCCAGAAAAACGCATGTCAAAAATGTTATAAAATAATTTGCATTTTAATGAGGGAAATAAGTATTGGACCCCTCTGCAAAACATGACTTAGTACTTGGTGGCAAAACCCTTGTTGGCAATCACAGAGGTCAGACGTTTCTTGTAGTTGGCCACCAGGTTTGCACACATCTCAGGAGGGATTTTGTTCCACTCCTTTTTGCAGATCTTCTCCAAGTCATTAAGGTTTCGAGGCTGACATTTGGCAACTCGAATCTTCAGCTCCCTCCACAGATTTTCTATGGGATTAAGGTCTGGAGACTGGCTAGGCCACTCCAGGACCTTAATGTGCTTCTTCTTGTGCCACTCCTTTGTTGCCTTGGCCGTGTGTTTTGGGTCATTGTCATGCTGGAATAGCCATCCACGACCCATTTTCAATGCCCTGGCTGAGGGAAGGAGGTTCTCACCCAAGATTTGATGGTACATGGCCCCGTCCATTGTCCCTTTGATGCGGTGAAGTTGTCCTGTCCCCTTAGCAGAAAAACACCCCCAAAGCATAATGTTTCCACCTCCATGTTTGACGGTGGGGATGGTGATCTTGGGGTCATAGGCAGTATTCCTCCTCCTCCAAACACGGCGAGTTGAGTTGATGCCAAAGAGCTCGATTTTGGTCTCATCTGACCACAACACTTTCACCCAGTTCTCCTCTGAATCATTCAGATGTTTATTAGCAAACTTCAGATGGCCCTGTATATGTGCTTTCTTGAGCAGGGGGACCTTGCGGGCGCTGCAGGATTTCAGTCCTTCACGGCGTAGTGTGTTACCAATTGTGTTCTTGGTGACTATGATCCCAGCTGCCTTGAGATCATTGACAAGATCCTCCCGTGTAGTTCTGGGCTGATTCCTCACCGTTCTCATTATCATTGCAACTCCACGAGGTGAGATCTTGCAGGGAGGCCGAGGGAGATTGACAGTTATTTTGTGTTTCTTCTATTTGCGAATAATCACACCAACTGTTGTCACCTTCTCACCAAGGTGCTTGTCGATGGTCTTGTAGCCCATTCCAGCCTTGTGTAGGTCTACAATCTTGTCCCTGACATCCTTGGAGAGCTCTTTGGTCTTGGCCATGGTGGAGAGGTTGGAATCTGATTGATTGATTGCTTCTGTGGACAGGTGTCTTTTATACAGGTAAAATGAGATTAGGAGCACTCCCTTTAAGAGTGTGCTCCTAATCTCAGCTCGTCACCTGTATAAAAGACACCTGGGAGCCAGAAATCTTTATGATTAAGAGGGGGTCAAATACTTATTTCCCCAATTAAAATGCAAATAAATTGATAACAATTTTGACGTGTATTTTTGGGATTTTTTATTGTTATTCTGTCTCTCACTGTTCAAATAAAAATACCATTAAAATTGTAGACTGATCATTTCTTTGTCAGTGGGCAAATGTACAAAATCAGCATGGAAACAAATACATTTTTCCCACACTGTACATGCTCACTGTCCAGTGGGTTTCCTTTACTAGATACTGTCACTGCAGCCATCTCCAAAGTCTGGACCACCAATATCCCCTCCTGGGCCTAAATGTTCTGTTTGAAAATAAAATATGATTATATTAATAATATTAGTGAATATATTATTAAATTGCTATATTATTACTATTCATTTTAATATGAATTGATATGAAAATTAAGAAAGAACAAACTTGAGTCAAAAAGGAAGATTGAAAATAGGGTGGCCTTATCTCCAGGGGCGCAACCTTCACTGGGGACGTGGAGGACGTATCCACCCCACATTCTGAAATTGCATCCCCCCCTCCCCCCTATCCAAAGAGCCTACCCTATCCAAACAATAATAATAATAATAATGTCCCCCCCACTTCTAAAACCAACATTGCGCCCTTGCTTAGCTCCATAGCCAAACATGGCACCAGAGAGAATCCTTCTCATCCTGAACGTCTACATCCAAACAGACAGAAACATAAAAACACACACTAACATGGTGTTGGGAGGTTCTGAATTAAAGGCTACTATGCAGATGATGCACTTATTTTATTGGGATGATAGTATTATAGTTTGGTACTCTGTGACAACTGATGATGTAAAAAGGGCTTAAAATTTTTTATTTTGATTTGATGACCAATGGTGTAATATAATAGTGTATAATAGTATGGTTGAAAAGTTACACAACCCTGTCCTCTTCTTATTTTCTTGTGGTGGTGGCGGTTCACTTTTCACTGAAGAAGTTGCATCCTTGTCTGTGTACCACACGGTCTGCATCAAGTCAAGGAGTAAGAAAATTAACTCAGGCTAACCTTATGAGTGAAGCACAATATTAAATGTCCCTAGTATGCCTAGTCTCCCTAGGTAGATGGGTTGCCTCCCACATTAACAATGTTTGCCCCCGGTCTAGGATTTCCGAGACTACAGTATGCAAGGTAAGCGTTACATAGATGTGTGTTGTACCTGTTTCTCCGTAGGACTGAATATTTTGAGACTGTCAGAATTGGAGGTTGAATCACTGTGTAAGGACTGAGTCTCCTGAAAAGAAGGAGAGAGGGGATAATTAAGTGTGAGGAATAGTGGAAATATTAGAATGTTTGCCATTTTGCATATTGTGACATTCTATCCGTTACTCTAAAAGGAAGTAACTTTCTTTGCCCAAATACTTACACTCTGGGAGAAAACTGTTCCCACCTTCGTTAACATCATCATCAACACCGGTACCTGTGTTGTAGATTTGAATGGGTTAACGTTCTGCATCATTCCTTTGAAAATCCCAGGGTTCTGAAAGACAAGGTGAACACAGAAATTATTTTTTTGTGATAATACAAATGTTCCTCTAATCACTAATATATTTTTATACTAAGAAGACTCATGCCTCAGCACATGGGATAAAACTGGTTTAGCTGTTTGCCCGTGGAGCTGTTATCTCCAGGCAGACTGCCAGCACTGGAGGACAGATCACTGTGTATGGACTGGGTGTCCTGAAACATTGGAGAGTGAAGGAAGGTAGAGTGAAGGAAGGAAGAGAGAAGGAACAGAGAGAGAAGGAAGGGAGAAGGAAGGGAGAGAGAAGGAAGGAAGGGAGAAGGAAGGGAGAGAGAAAGAAGGAAGGGAGAAGGAAGGGAGTGTTATGTGAATTATTTAACAAACTATTTTAGTGTCTCTGTGCGTCTCCCAAAAGGTTGTAAGTCTTTTGGGATTTAAGTAACGGCTAGAGTCCCGGTCTGCATAGTCAGAGATATTTATTCATTGAGAATTCTGCCATCACAATTTCAGAGTCCATCTTTTATACTCATACATCATACAAAAATAAATCCCTCCCCTCTGTAGGCGAGCTGTAGTTTTCCACTCTAAAACTGCTCTACTGACTTTCAGTTCACACACACACACATATACACACATGCATACACACATACATACACACACACACACATATCCGACTCCCTGCATTACTCAGTTATTGCCGTTCTCACAATATTCTGCACCATGTTTTCATAACAGTTTCTCCCCTCCCTAAATTGGGAGGCCTCTTTATCTTAGTTTCTCAGTTGTCTTTGTTGTCTGGCCTAACTCTTACTCACATTGCTAAATAGTGGCTCAATGCCATAGCCTTTACTGGTCCTACACTCACACATTTTAACACATTATACACAGTTTCAGGGTGTAATAATTAGTCATTAATAATTAATCTATCAATTCCACCCTTTGACTAAATATTACACACATACAAAACATATGTTGTTATAGAAATTAATCACACTCATTGAAGTATATAAGTTGGTTTGCATATTAAAACATTACAGGTTCATCAGGGTTACCCCATGATTAAAAGCATAACGTTACTTTTTAGCAATGGTAACTAGTACATCATACTTAAAATGAGACTTTAATACAAAAAAAGATCATTACAATAACTTTAAAACTAGAGATTTATAGTTCTAGGAAAACATCCAGTCTCAAATTATCTGGATCGTCGTCGTCCTCCACCAAGCCTGGTAGGTCATATCCTTCAGTCGGAGTCCGGGATTGGGCCGTATCTCACCATCTGTTGGGAAACCGCCTTGCTCACCAACCCTCAGACACAGGGAATAAGACAACATCCACAAAGAACAAGTATACCCATAGAAGCTATAACTTCACCCAGAATAGTTACAACAATAGTTTTCCATTTACCAAATATGTTATCAAACTAACCGTTTAGGGAGCTATCAATACCAGAGTTCTCAGCCAGTTCATTCGCCAGCGTGGTGAGTCCCTGAAGCGCTTTGGTCACGGACCCGTCCGGTGCTGTATTGTTGGCGATGAAAGTTCAGCACATAGATCCAAACAGAACACAAACTCCGTCCCGCTCAGCCAAAAGCATATCTAAAGCTTTTCTATTCTGCCATGTCATTAAGCTAGTTGCCGCTGTCTGCTCAGCTAATCCCTTTATTGCATCACGAGTGTGGTTTATAAATCTTTGCTGGTTATAGTAAACATAATTCATCCAATCTACGTTTTTATTAATTGTTAACCACCAGAAAATACTTGATTCAAACCCAGCTGCGATCTGATTCCTAGCTTTAAATTGTTCTGGAACCCTCGAGGTACTGCTATCCCATCAATATATATCCTTTCATCAAAGGATCCCAGGAGGAGGTCTTACTTTCTACGTGACAATTCACCAGTCTCTGACACGTTTGATTTTTTGCATATGTAGGTGAGTTCAGAATCTGTTATCACCACACAACCATCAGATGTCAGCACGGGCCTGGTTTTGGTTCCTAAAATCCTCTGGCTGCAACAAAGAGGAGAGATTAGTCATGGTCTCTTTTAGTTGTGATATTCTCTGTGTGGGAGCAGGAGCTAAGATGCCTTACCCTGTATCCTATCTTATTAGTCCTAGAAAAACAATAAGACTCCCCTGTGACTTCAATCGGAGGCAACCCAGGTCGGGATGACTTTGTTATCGGGGGAAACAGATAGTGCAAGTTACCATAAGACTCTTTCACCACATTCCCAGGTGGCTTGCATGGAGGATAAACCTGACAGAGAGTCAAAGCCTGTCAAGGGGAACGGAGTAGTTGTTAACCCTGGTTTGGCTGTCCCACAGGCAAAACAGTCCTCTTTAGACATAGTTCTTGCCGTATACTGAATCCATTCCAACCACAGGTTAAGATTTCTATACCCCGTTTCCACCTGTACGACTTCCTTCAAGTCTATAGTTTGCACTATCTTCACCACAGCCCCGGTCTCACTACCTCCCTCAGAGAGGTTTACTCTATAGGGTGCCCCAGTTGAAGAGGATATCTCACTTGTTCAGGTCTGTAACCTGTTGTAGCGTAATTCAGACTTTCAGACAGCACCTACCCTTATATGGGTCGCACTGCCATTTTCTGGTAATTCCCTACTTTCACAATACTACACCTGTCCTTAAACTGTGTATGGAGATTGACATATCCCCCCCGCTTGGTGTGAGCAACTACATAGTCCCAGGATGTACATGGTGACATACATATGGTGATGTCCTTCCCTACAGTCCCTAGTACTTCCCCTTTCTCTACGTCTAGTTGTCTCCTATGCCTTCATAGACTGTGTTAAGGTATTATTTTATCAACTTGTTGTTAGGTTAACTACTACTTCTGGCGGATCAGGAGGGTCTGAGTGTGTTAGGAATATGGCCCCCACAATCAGACAGCTACCTACCATCAGGAGACCTGTGAATCCCCACCCTCACCCTGAGAAGATGTCAGACGCCAGAGGCCGACCCATTGCTTTACCTTCTATCGAACTCACACAGGGATGATCAGACAGGGTAAGGGAATCTTCGTTAAGGAGCCAACCCCCGAGCCCTAGTGGTGATCGGTTCTTTCTCCTAACTCTGTGTTTGTTCGTCAGGTGTAACTGGGTTTACCTTTTTGCCGTGTGTGACATGCACCCAGGTGGATCTAATAGGACTTGGTAGGGCCCTTCCCAACAGGCCTGTTTCCAGTTTTTCTTCTTTAGGGACTGGATCCACACCTAGTCTCCTGGTTAGATAGAGTGGGTCACCTTCTCCTTTAGTTCACCTGTGGGGCACAAAACCTCTGACACACAGGTGTGGTTAATAAACTACCTTCTCACGTGTTCTGCTAGGGTGCTCTCTAGTTCTATGTCTGCCTGTCTGGTCCTGCCAACTGTGGCATTCTGTAAGGTCTTCCAAACACTTTCTCAAAGGGGGATAACCCATCTTTATCTGGGGTTACTCTAAATTTCTTCCCTTCACTCCGTGATAACTCTATAAAATCCATTTCCAATTGCTGGAAAGGGTACTTAGCCGGAGGATACTCACCCTGAGGTGCCCTTTGTCTGCCCTGGTGATTATTTTGAGCACAGATAACACATCTTGAACATTTTTTATTTTATATATATATTTTTTTATAATGAGTAATCCCATATGCCACAAAGTGTTGTCTAATCTGTTCTACCATCCATCCCTCCTTTTGACACGTCACTGCCCATGTGTCAATATTATCACCTACCTAACAATCACTTAGGTAATATTGGTAATTTATCATCCAATTGCCATCCCTTATTTTTATTTATTGGTAAAATAAACTATCTTAAAGTCCTCCTCTCATGCCTTCAGAATTTACCAGTGTAGATGATTAATTAACACCAGAAAGTAAAACAGAGTTCAGAGGCAATTGAAATTCCATCCCATAGTATACCAAACATTACCATTATACTAAATATTTAATAAATGTTACTTATCCCAAGTGTTCATTAATCCTCATTAATTCTCATAAGAAATCATATATACCCCAAACTCAGCCAAAACCTAAAAAACTCCATAAAATTCACTGTGTGCTCCTCTAAGACCTATCACCCTTGACCTGCTGAAAACCCCCCAATATTGAAACAACAAGGTTTTATAAACATCATACTAGGTGTGTTGTTTTTTATTTGAAAACCCCAATTAAAAAACAACAACCAAACAGCCAGGTCATGAGGACTCCTGATTTCTCTCTTCCCCTTCTGCCTACAGTTTCTTAACTGGTGCCCTTTCCTTGCACAGTAACTACACGGTTCCTCACATTCTCTAGCAAAATGTCCCGTTTTGTCACAATTGTAACACTTCCACTCACTCCTGTCTCCACTATTACTATTTCCTTCTTGTCTATCTTTGCTACCGTAACCTCTCTTCTCTCCTAGGTATTGACTAATAGTCTCACTGTCTCTAATTCAACACAAAACCCCATCATCCAATGTACTCCCAGCAGAACTGAAAAAAAACAAAACAGACTGTGATTTCCAGGACACTGCACCTTTGTTTCTGGCCTCACTATCTCCCCGGGAATTGGCCCTCCCTCAAGGTCCCTCCCAATCTGCTCTTGGTAAACTGCAAACCTTGTATTGCTTCTGGTTTCATAGGGTATTGCTTCTGATATTGCCTATGATTAGATTTGGGTATCACCTGTACTGGAATTACCCCTTTTATTAATCCTACGTCTGCTGGACCCCGGGACCACAAATGCTCTCGAACTTCTTTTAAGTCTGGCTCCTGTTGTTCTGTCAACAGGTATTCCTCTCCTCAGCATCTGCTATTCTCATCTAAATGTACTATCTGTGGATGGGCTGTGTTGATCGCCACTCACAATATTGACCCAATCAGTGATCCTCTTACCCTTGAATACCCACTGGCCCATGTCTTTCCAGTCCTCTGCTGGCTCCTTTGCTAGGGACACATGTGGGCTCCATATTTCCCTGAACAGTCTCTGACTTTGGGGCCCTAGTTCCACCTCCACTACTGCTTGGGTGTTGTCATAGTGAAACCATTTCAAGGCTATAGTCCTTTCTGTGGTTTTAAATAATGCTTTCTCATAGATTGCATCTGGACCTGGGTGTTTGTTATACCAGAGAGTACAGTGTAGGTCATCGGGGGACATTTTAGTGGGGCCTGGTACTACATCATCAGCAAGTTCCATCAAGGTTCGGGGAATATCAGTTATTCCCCCCCTAAACAAATCTTGCTTATACCAATAACATGGCTCCCCTTCCCCACAGACCCCCATATTGTCTCTGACTATGTGTACTTTCATTCCCCTCTCAGCGGAAATGACAGCCACATTCAATTTAGTCATTACATCACGTCCTAGTAAATTTACCCGACACAGCTTAGATATCAGGATGGGTATGGTTGCCTCTCATCCTGATTGGTCATGTTTTAGGGTTATTGGGGCTGATAACCTTTCAATAAATTGATGACCAGAGGCAGATCGCACTATGATTTTCTCCCCATCAATCCTGACTCCGTCTGGCTTGTCTGTTGCACAGGTTGCTGTCCTGCAGGCTCCCGTATCACAAAGGAATTTAATTTTCATACCCATTACTGTCAATGTCAAATAAGGTTTCTGTTCCTGTTGAAGTGCTAAGTCAATAGTAGCCAATTCAAACACCTCACAATTTGGATCAAAGGGTTCCTTAGTCTTCCCCCCACTAGAGTCTACTATTTCTCCCTCAAGGACTAGTCACGCCTTATCTTCCTCTTCCTCGCGCTCAAAGCTGGGGGATGGACTTCTCTCTCTCTCTTCTCTCTTTTCTCTCTTTTCTCTCCTGTCTGACTTTCTCTGCCCTTGTCCTGTACTCCTCTACCTCTGGCTCTTCCTCACCTTCATCTTCCCTTCCTCCTCCAGCCCCTTCTTCCTCATAGGGAGGTGGGGCCGGTGGGGGGGGCAACATTATTCCCCTGCACTCTCCTTCTCCTCCCTACGTATTCATCATCTGGATTTTCTCTCCATGCCTGGTCTGCCAAGTTTGGATATAACCTTTCTGCCCTCTGCTCTGGGGGAGGCACGGAGACCTCAACCTTCACTTCTCTTTCCCTCTCACTCACTTCTCTTTTCTTCCTGCCTTCTTTCTTGGCTCTGTCCTGTCTGTTATTCTGCTCATGATGGATTGCATGTCTCTCTGAGGCTATTACACAATTCAGTTATTTTCCCAACATACTCTCCGTGATCGGCCCGTGGCAAAAGTGTCCTCTGGGCATCCCCTGAAACCCACTGCCCTCTAACGGCAGCCCAAACCTTACTATTCCTGTTTTGGGGTGGGTCATTCCTTCTACCGCTCTGGCCACGTCCTCTGTGTTCATGGCCTGTCTGCTAAATGGCATATTATTATTATTACTGTATACATCTAAGGTTGCTAGGGCCCCTTTCATTCCCCGCCAATAGATTAGGTAAGGCTATCAGTGGGTACTGGCCCCCTCCTACTCTCTCTCTCTCTATCTCACTGCTTATTTCTCCTTTACACACCTTATGTATCTGTTTAAGCATGGATTCGAGTTTATCTGCGTCTAGACGTCCCTCAAAACCATACCTCTCCCTCCACCTGGTTACATAATGGAGATTTCTTCTATCCCTGGATTCCATTTTAATTACATCAAGCATTTCTCATCCCCAGTAAATTCTGGGACCTCTTGTGAGGATTTGCCCCCCCATGGTTGGTACTGTTAAAAATCCCTTAGCCACCTCTTCTATATAACAAGACAATTTAACAAGTAATTCAAAATAGCTTCACACAACAACACCTTGAATCACCCCTTCCAGTATATGTAATCTTGACTAGTCCCCCAGAATTATCTCATACTTTTACAGAGGGATTGATCCCCACAATGTAATCTTGATAATTCCTGACAGTCTCATACAACAGGAATGGGTTCTCCCTCCTCTATACAACCACCTGGAATTATTCATGTGACTTTTGAGCAAACATTAGGTCTCACACGTATACAACCTTACATGATTATTGGTGTTATATCGGTAACCTGGAGTTTATAAGGCTCCAGAACGGATAGAGTTACAGCAAAATCTACAGTTGTTTGTGACTTTTGACTTTACTAATATTATATTTCTCACACATGCTATTTTAATTCCTTCTGGTGTACTTTTTGTATTTGTTTAACCCGGATTATTTGTTGACTGTTCAATAATCTCTTACAGGTTACATCCCATAGGTGTACTTTTAAAAGTTCCTTCTATTTCAACACCGGGTAGTTTCTTTTGGTAATGGCCTATTACCGTGAATCATTACGGACCCACCACCAGGTTGACTAGTCCCCCAGAATTATCTCCTACTCTACGGAGGAGTCTATCCTCACAATGTAATCTTGATAATTCCTGACAGTCAACCCCACATTTCACTTAAAATGGCTACGCATTGATCAATTTGCTACTTTTCAATATTTTAGCAAGTCCTCAAATCAATTTCACCAAGTTAATGAATAAAGACTGCTGACCTTATCCTTGCAGCCGAGATTCAATGTAGGTTTGGATTCCGTCACCGTCTCGGTCATTAATCAGGTGTCCTCTGGCCTGTTTTAACCCTTAATGTCAAAGGGCAGGACTTTCTATTTACGAATGTATCATTCGCCCGTCGGCGGTTTTCAGAGTTACCTGGAATGACAGAAACAGGGTATTGGAGTCCGGCTCAGAAGGACCAAGCCGTTATGTGAATTATTTAACAAACTATTTTAGTGTCTCTGTGCGTCTCCCAAAAGGTTGTAAGTCTTTTGGGATTTAAGTAACGGCCAGAGTCCCGGTCTGCATAGTCAGAGATATTTATTCATTGAGAATTCTGCCATCACAATTTCAGAGTCCATCTTTTATACTCATATGTCATACAAAAAGAAATCCCTCCCCTCTGTAGGCGGGCTGTAGTTTTCCACTCTAAAACTGCTCTACTGACCTTCAGTTCACACACACACACATATACACACATGCATACACACATACATACACACACACACACATATCATGCTCCCTGCATTACTCAGTTATTGCCGTTCTCACAATATTCTGCACCATGTTTTCATAACAGTTTCTCCCCTCCCTAAATTGGGAGGCCTCTTTATCTTAGTTTCTCAGTTGTCTTTGTTGTCTGGTCTAACTCTTACTCACATTGCTAAATAGTGGCTCAATGCCATAGCCTTTACTGGTCCTACACTCACACATTTCTAACACATTATACACAGTTTCAGGGTGTAATAATTAGTCATTAATAATTAATCTATCAGGTAGAGAGAAGGAAGGGAGAGAGAGAAGGAAGGGAGAGATAAGGAAGGAAGGAAGGGAAAAGGAAGGGATAGCGAAGGAAGGAAGGGAGAAGGAAGGGAGAAGGAATGAGAGAGAAGGAAGGAAGGGAGAAGGAAGGGAGAAGGAAGGGAGAGAGAAGGAAGGAAGGGAGAAGGAAGGGAGAAGGAAGGGAGAGAGAAGGACAGAAGTGAGAGAGAAGGAAGGGAGAAGGAAGTGAGAGAGAAGGGAGAAGGAAGGGAGAGAGAAGGAAGGAAAAAGAGGGAGAGGGAAAGAGAGAATATTTGGCTTCACTTTGCGATATGATGCAAGACGATGCAACATGATACAATATGATACGATATGAAAGAGGTTGATAATCATCATCGTTAGCATGATCATCATCGTCATCACCTGTGCTGTAGATTTTGAAATGGGTCAACTTTCTGCATGATTCCCTTGAACATTCCAGGGTTGATTGTCTCAAGCAGACAGCCAGCACTGTAAGACGGATCACTGTGTATGGACTGAGTCTCCTGTGACGTGGGAAGAGGGAGGGAAGAAGGGTATTTGAATTGAATATTTACCATGACTAGGAATTAGGTGTACAGGGTGACTAAGTACGTTTCTGGAGACTATTGCAACCATTTAAAATCATCATCATCATCATCACCACCATCCTGATTGAAGGCACACTTAACTAGCATGGCTACCACAGCATTCTGCAGTGATACGCCATCCCATCTGGTTTGGGCTTAGTGGGACTATCATTTGTTTTTCAACAGGACAATGACCCAACACACCGCCAGGCTGTGTAAGGGCTATTTTTCCAAGAAGGAGAGTGATGGAGTGCTGCATCAGATGACCTGGCCTCCACAATCCCCCGACCTCAACCCAATTGAGATGGTTTGGGATGAGTCGGACGGCAGAGTGAAGAAAAAGCAGCAAACATGCTAAGCACATGTGGGAACTCCTTCAAGACTGTTGGAAAACCATTCCAGGTGAAGCTGGTTGAGAGAATGCCAAGAATGTGCAAAGCTGTCATCAAGGCAAAGGGTGGCTATTTGAAGAATCTCAAATATAAAATATATTTTGATTTGTTTAACAATTTTTTGGTTACTACATGATTCCATGTGTTTTATTTCATAGTTTTGATGTCTTCACTATCATTCTACAATGTAGAAAATAGTACAAATAAAGAAAAACCCTTGAATGAGTAGGTGTGTCCAAACTTTTGACTGGTACTGCATGTAAATTAGGCATTTCTGGGGGGTTTCTTGTAATACATTTGCAAGAATTTCTAAAACCTGTTTTTGCTATGTCATTATGGAGTGTTTGCATTTATTTGGAATCACCATTAGCTTCTGCCAAGGCAGCAGCTGCTCTTCCTGGGGTCCAAACACATTAAAGCACTTACATTACATATAAAATAAAAGATAAAACAGTACATAAAATAATATTATTACACCACTACATATCTAAAATACAAAATGTATAATGCAAAATGTATAATACCACCATACAACAATATTACAATGTATGCGTTTGCATGTATCTGTACCTTTGTCTGTGTCTCTTCACAGTCCCCGCTGTTCCATAAGTTGTATTTTTTCCTGTTTTTGAAAATCTGATTCTACTCCTTGCATCAGTTACCTGATGTTGAATAGAGTTCTATGTAGTCATGGCTCTATGTAGTGCTGTGCGCCTCCCATAGTCTGTTCTGGACTTGGGGATTGTGAAGAGACCTCTGGTGGCATGTCTTGTGGGGTAGACATGGGTGTCCGAGCTGTGTGCTAGTAGTTTGAACAGAGAGCTCGGTACATTCAGCTTGTCAATACCTCTTACAAAAACAAGTAGTGATGATGTCAATCTCTCTTCCACTTTGAGCCATGAGAGATTGACATGCATATAATTCATGTTATTTCTCTGTGTACTTTTAAGGGCCAGCCGTGCTGCCCTGTTCTGAGCAAACTGCTATTTTTCTAAGTCCGTCTTTGTGGCACCTGACCACACTACTGAACAGTAGTCTAGGTGCGACAAAACTAGGACCTGTAGGACCTGCCTTATTGATAGTGTTGTTAAGAAGGCAGAGTAACGCTTTATTATGGACAGACTTCTCCCCATCTTAGCTACTGTTGTATCAATATGTTTTGACCATGACAGTTTACAATCCAGGATTACTCCAAGCAGTTTAGTCACCTCAACTTGCTCTATTTCCACATTATTCATTACGAGATGTAGTTGAGGATAAGGGTTTAGTGAATGATTTATCCCAAATACAATGCTTTTAGTTTTTGAAATAATTAGGACTAACTTATTCCTTGCCACCCATTCTGAAATTAACTGCAGCTCTTGGTTAAGTGGTGCAGTCATTTCAGTTGCTGTAGTAGCTGATGTGTATAGTGTTGAATCATCCGCATACATAGACAAACAGGCTTTACTCAGATGAGGGAGGTGAAGGAGAGGGAGAAGGAGAAAGTGACTTAGAAGGTGAGGGGTGATAAGAAGGAAAGAGAGAGGACGTTAAGGGTGAGGGGTGATAAGAAGGAAAGAGAGAGGACGTTAAGGGTGAGGTGTGATAAGAAGGAAAGAGAGAGGACGTTAAGGGTGAGGGGTGATAAGAAGGAAAGTTTGGTGATGAAGGAGGTGACTGGAGAGGAGAGGAGGCTGGTGAGATGTGAGGAGAGCCTGTAATTGGACAGAAACAACCACACACAAAGGTTATAACTATCAAGTAGTTCAACTGTAGTCCGATACAAACATCAAATGTATTATTATTAAGTAGTGTCATGCTAGTCACCTGCACATCCTCCACAGACAACCAGAACACAGACAGTTTTGTGGACTCCCGACTGTCATTCTCCTCCAAGGACCCGTTAATCGTGTTCTTCAGGGTAGCGAAGCCTGCTGCCGCCTGGGGGGTAACAACCTCACTCGAGGCATCATCTTCCCCCACAAAATCAAACATTTATATAACAAATTGTAATTCAGCCTGAAATGTACATTTATAGTACTGAGTTTATCAGCAAGTGAATGAATGACTTACCTGAATGGATTCAGAGAGCCGGAATCTCCTAATCCGCTCCCTCCCATCTGGGTGTTTGATCTTAAAGGGCACTCCTTCATGCTGCCCTGGATGAGAGGCCACCCTCTGTCTTCTCTCCTCTATTGACTACAATACGGATTACTGTTAGTGTTCAGTTCACCTATATTCATACCACAGCATTGTTGTTCTAGAATAGGCATTAAAACCAGTTCTGAAAAACAATGGCAGGTCGAAATACGTTTAAACAATGAATAATGCAAATCTTGGCAATATAGGCTCTGCTCCTTCAGGGTAGCTCACTGCCCGAGCAAAGCGTCAATTTAAAATAGCCTACAGGCAGTGAGCATGGTAAGCTATACCAATCCCCCCGGCAGGAACATAGAACCTAACAGGTGGAGGCTGGGGTGGCGGTAGTAAGAGCCCAGTGCACAGTAGCAGTAGCAGCAAGCAGCAGCAGGACTTTTGCCGATAAATGTGTGCTTTAGTATTATTTTCTTTGGTAATTGTGGTATAAGTGGGATAAACAACCTCCTTTCTGTACATTACCTTGGAAAAATGAACTCCACCTCGTCCCGCTGCATCGTCCATTATTTCCAAGGTAATGTACAGAACATCTGCGTTCATCCCTTACATAATACACAGATGATATCAACTTTGTGAAATCCCTTACCTTCCTCTGCCTGCTCTCCCACTCCTCAAAACGACTAAGTTTAATCTCCTGTGGCAAAAATAATTATTGAATAATCTGTTTTGTATATGAAAAAGTATGTGTTTCCTGTTGGAATGCCAATGATGTGTGATTTGAACTTATTTACTAAGTAATATTATATACATACTTTCTCCTGGTCTGCAGCCAGAGAGAGATGGTAGGCCTCGTATTGAAGAAGCCGTATCTCCCGCATTTCCTCTAGAGACTGAAATCAATACAGGGACAGTAATAAACAAAACCATTCAGATTGTTAAGTTACAAGAAGAATCCTATAACTAATACTATACTTTATAATTTGATGATAAAAGTGGAAAAGGTCATTTAACATTCCAAACCTCTAGTGTCACTGAAGCTTTTGGTGAGGCAACAGGGAGGCCTATCTCCATAGGCCGAGTCTCTGTCTCCTCCCTTACAGTTTCCTTTAACATAAAAATACAAGAAATCACTAGTTGATCAAATAATTTATTGCGTTTGTATACAGAGGAAAATCCAGTTTCTTTTAAAATTTTACCACGTGACATAATAAAGTTCAATCTACCTCCCGTTCCTAACACACAAGCTATCAAATACCTTCAATATTAAGTACAGGGCATACTTCCCTAGCCAAGCTGATTTGATTGTAGCTACAGGGACAGTAATAAGCAAAGCCATTCACATGCTCTCCAGTTGCAGGGGAACCAGCATCCTCCTGCTGTCTGTCTTAAAGGCCTCTACATTTGGATTCATCTGGGGAATTGTTTCCCCCAAAACCTTCAAGAAGCTGCTCTCCTCCTGATCACAGGGCACTTTGATCTGCCTCATAGGATACTCTAAAGGTACTGAGATATGGAAACATCATTTAATCTAACAAAAAGTATCATAACATACACAGGGAAACGGTCCATGATCTTTAAACAGTCAAATAAACTTTAATAAACCTATGTTTAATCACAAGATTGATTCACACATCGCTTACTTACCAAGCAAAGCACAGTGCACTGCACTGTTTTAGCATCCTCAGTTACTGCATGGATATAGGGCAAATGTACCTATCCTGTTCAGCAGCTGGATGGTAGGGTCAGCAATCAGGCAAACCCTCATACTTATCAGACGGCTTCTCCCCATTTTCCTCCTTTGGACTCCAGCATTATTCTGTCTCCTGAACGATTGAAATCTGACAGGTGCAAACATGATAAAAGTTACTATAATGACACTCAGCATAATCAACGCCGCCCATTCTCACGCACCCCACGGTAGCTGCTGCTATCTTTAGCTATCTAGTTAGTTCAGTCCAGTCCAATGACGCTTCATGTTCAAGTGATATTTGAAAAAAAAGTCAACGAAATCATTCACAACATGTAGCTATAACACAACCTAACAGCAATAGAAAGGCCTAGTTTACTCGAATGGACATACTGTTAAATAACAAACAATAACATAGCTAGCAAGATAGGCTAATAATGGAAAGAGGGAGCGTTACGCGTTAACGTTGTGCCGGATATGACTTTTGCCAGGTATTACCTTTAGCCAGGTATTCTCATCGTCAATAATGAATTAGATGTTTTTCATATAGCTGGCTTGTGATTGGCCAACATTTGCATATTGTTATTTGACGAGTCCAATAGTGTTATTTGACGTGTATCTTTTTTGACATGCTAAGACCCAAACAGCGTTCCATAGAATTAATGCTTGGAGGTAAGAAGTGGTGCCTTGTGGGCCATGTAGCGCGCTACGGCTAGCACTTGACCTGTTATTGATTGCTGTAGGCTACGTAGCAATGAGGTGAATGCTGTTCTATCAATTATTTACACCTTACAGGTTGTAGTTGTTGTGAATGGCTGTTCACAAATGTATACATGTAGCCCAGATGCAACCTATGTAACCCAATAATTGTTGAATTGATGAAGTGTAGCCTAAGCTGCCTATAAATCTTTGTTTTTGCGACCAGCCAGTGAAAACAGCTGCATAATGTGGATCCCAGCCTATGGAATACAAGTTTGAGGGAATTCCTCCCTTCTAAACTCCTCTATGGTGTTGTGGTCCATGTACTGTCAAAAATTAGTTGAATTTAAGAACATCAAGTGGGGCTTTTTATTGCTCAATCTAATTTGTGCTGATTCAATATTTTTTCCATAGCCTTAACTGATACATGGTCAAATTTGTGCAATTGTAATAGACGTGAAGAGCTGAAATTATGGAGATATCAAATTGTCACCATCAAAAACGTAAACAATAGGCCTATAGCAAAATCAGCATATGGCGATATTGTTTATCACATGCAAATATCCCTTTTCGGAGCTGCTCAAGGCATGCCATTCCATGGATCAGCATTTCTTTTTCAACAATGTTTTAAAGCAATGGGCCCAATCAGTCCTCCGTGACAACAAAAACATAAACTAGAGACTAGGCTAATAAGTCCTTAATATCTGGGTTATGATCAGGACAGGTTAAAAAGAAAATGGCTAATCAATATTTTCAAGTCATATTCTTGAAGATCAAGGGGTATTTAATCAAATGGAATGACTGGAAATCTGACAGACTTTGGTTTTGAACGTAAAGATGTTATTATATATAGATATAATAGTATTATTATCTGTATTGAAGTAGAAAGCAACGGTTTAGAAACATACCGAACTCATAAAGTAAAATGCAACATCCATTTATTGCCAGCTATGTAAAACCTAACATGATTGCTCCTGTAACAGATGTCATTCAATTGCCAATATTCCTTTTTTATCTTCTTCTAATGCCTCTTTATAGGAAAGTAATCAAAAAGTAACTTAAAGTAAATCAGATTTCATTACTGAGTTTGGGTAATCCAAAAGTTACGTTACTGATTACAACTTTGGACAGGTGACTAGTAACTGTAATGGAACATATTTAGAAAGTAACCTACCCAACCCTGATTATGCCTGTGAGTTACTGCTGTGGTCGATTGGGTTTCTCATCTCCTGTGGACAGACATAACGCACACATCAATATAATGGACCTAATTAATACATTAATGAATGATTGGATGAACGAATGAGTGAATGAACGAACAACAAGCGCTTTATTTGTCAATTTAATTGAAAACCTTTATGTATCAGTGTTCACACAACCACATACAGTAATATAAACTCACTGGATTCAATGGGACACTACCTCACTGCCGGGTCAGGGTGGAACCACTGGAGTAGCCTGGTCCCTACTGAGGATATTCATACTGACCTGAGAGACACACAAAGGTGACACATGACAAACACCTTATGCGGACGGACAGGACACACAAAAACAAATCAGGCATTATAGCGCTCTTCTGTGTTAAATGTGTCCCTATAACCACTGGGGTCAGATTATAACTACCTTGAGACGACTTCAACTTTGCTTTTACAGTAGGGCTATAGAAAATGCAAAACAATTAAATATTAATAATCAATATTTCCGTCACTACTGACGTGTCTGAACAAACGTGACTGCGTTCAACTTCGTTCTTTCTTCTCCGGTTACATGGTAAGGTTTTTTTTAGCTCAAAGGGAAACAATACACCAGACATTCGAGTCAAAACTCTAAAAGCTCTGTTTCTGTGCTGTGTGAAAAGTTTGAGATGCAGGCTAGAGAAATTCCATAATTTGGTGTTTCGTTGATGATGGTGGAAAGCATGATGGGTTGTTAATTGCTTAACCTCTATGGGATCGGTGTCCCGTATACGGGATGGTTTATATTGAAATGTAGGAACTAGGTTCTACAGTTTTAACCACTCCTGTCTCTGGCTCCACACCCACCACGCCCGGCCATCTAGATGTGTGAAAGTTAGTGTATAAGCTAATGATCCATCATGTATGACATTCCTGAGAGTGTGTAAACATACATTTTGTATTACCATAACATTTCTGTATGTTCTCTATAGTTATGTCCTTGATACAAAATAGTCCAGTATTGCAATGCTTTGCTGGATCAATCTGACACTTTGCACACACACTGCTGCCATCTAGTGGCCAAAATCTAAATTCCTCCTAAACTGCAATATTATATTGTGGCAAACAAATACATAGAAAACGCATGTTATTTTGTTTGTATTATCTTTTACCAGATCTAATGTGTTATATTCTCCTACATGAATTTCACATTTCCACAAACTTCAAAGTGTTTCCTTTCAAATAGTATGAAGAATATGCATATCCTTGCTTCAGGTCCTGAGCTACAGGCAGTTAGATTTGGGTATGTCATTTTAGGCGAAAATTGAAAAAAAGGGTCTGATCCTTAAGAGGTTAACTCAGGAACAACACCTGTGTGGAAGCACCTGCTTTCAATATACTTTTTATCCCTCATTTACTCAAGTGTTTCCATTATGTTTCCATTATTTTGGCGTCAGTGATAGTCAAGCTTGAAATGCTATTCCTAGTCGATCTAGATAAGAGTGTCGGCTAAATGACTAAAAGTTCAGTGGAAAGTTTACAACATAAGTTCAAATGCATAATTGTTATCTTTACTAACACAATTCCAATAGTTACCTTATTGTACATTTATTTGATCAATATTGGACATTTCATTTGGTTACATGAGACATAGCATATTTATTAACATTTAAAAACTGTATAAACTGTTTTAAAAGGATACCATCATTAGGACCATGAATATAGTTCTATATAACACCAAGCATAGATTTTATCTGGCTACAATAATAATATAAAATCAAATAATAACTTCGTTAAAGATGCTTTACAAACAAACAGCACACAGTAACTTGGGGCGTATCTGAGGGTGAATGAAGGGTGTAGCTAAATCTTTAAATCAAGTGTCGTGGAAATTCACCACTAAGGACTCAAACTCAATGTAAATTAATCAATCTTTATTATCACGGCCGGTGTCACGATCGTTGAGAGACGGGTCAGACCAAGGTGCAGCGTGGTATGCGAACATGTTTATTTAACGAATAAACACTCACGACAAAACAACATAACGTGAACTCCAAGGCTACATTTATGTCATTTAGCAGACGCTCTTATCCAGAGCAACTTACAAATTGGTGCATTCACCTTATAGCCAGTGGGATAATCACTTTACAATATGTTTTTTTTTTTTTTTTTGGGGGTTAGAAGGATTACTTAATCCTATCCCAGGTATTCCTTAAAGAGGTGGGGTTTCAAGTGTCTCCGGAAGGTGGTGAGTGACTCCGCTGTCCTAGCGTCGTGAGGGAGCTTGTTCCACCATTGGGGTGCCAGAGCAGCGAACAGTTTTGACTGGGCTGAGCGGGAACTGTGCTTCCGCAGAGGTAGGGGGCCAGCAGGCCAGATGTGGATGAACGCAATGCCCTCGTTTGGGTGTAGGGACTAATCAGAGCCTGAAGGTACGGAGGTGCCGTTCCCCTCACAGCTCCGTAGGCAAGCACCATGGTCTTGTAGCAGATGCAAGCTTCAACTGGAAGCCAGTGGAGTGTGCGGAGGAGCGGGGTGACGTGAGAGAACTTGGGAAGGTTGAACACCAGACGGGCTGCGGCATTCTGGATGAGTTGTAGGGGTTTAATGGCACAGGCAGGGAGCCCAGCCAACAGCGAGTTGCAGTAATCCAGACGGGAGATGACAAGTGCCTGGATTAGGACCTGTGCCGCTTCCTGTGTAAGGCAGGGTCGTACCCTCCGAATGTGGTAGAGCATGAACCTACAGGATCGGGTTACCGCCTTTGATGTTAGCGGAGAACGACAGGGTGTTGTCCAGGGTCACGCCAAGGCTCTTCGCACTCTGGGAGGAGGACACAACGGAGTTGTCAACCGTGATGGCGAGATCATGGAACGGGCAGTCCTTCCCCGGGAGGAAGAGCAGCTCCGTCTTGCCGAGGTTCAGCTTGAGGTGGTGATCCATCATCCACACTGATATGTCTGCCAGACATGCAGAGATGCGATTCGCCACCTGGTTATCAGAAGGGGGAAAGGAGAAGATTAGTTGTGTGTCGTCTGCGTAGCAATGATAGGAAAGGCCATGTGAGGATATGACAGAGCCAAGTGACTTGGTGTATAGCGAGAATAGGAGAGGGCCTAGAACTGAGCCCTGGGGGACACCAGTGGTGAGAGCACGTGGTGTGGAGACAGATTCTCGCCATGCCACTTGGTATGAGCGACCGGTCAGGTAGGACGCAATCCAAGAGTGAGCCGCGCCGGAGATGCCCAACTCGGAGAGGGTGGAGAGGAGGATCTGATGGTTCACAGTATCAAAGGCAGCAGACAGGTCTAGAAGGACAAGAGCAGAGGAGAGAGAGTTAGCTTTAGCAGTGCGGAGAGCCTCCGTGACACAGAGAAGAGCAGTCTCAGTTGAATGACCAGTCTTGAAACCTGACTGGGTTGGATCAAGGTTGGGACTAATAACAACTAGTAACAAGATAACTAATGTATAACATACTGTGTCCATAATAATTATATAGGTTGAGAACTTTTGTGAAAGAGCACAGTTTGAAAAATATGGCATATAGAAGCAAACCGGATGGACATCATGAAAATGAGCGGAGAGGTTGAGGGTAGAGGAAGTTCAGGAGTAAAAACAAACAAAATAGAACTATTGTAAAAATGGACTGTGTCCATGAAATTGATATAGTATGTATAAGCTTGAAGTAGAGGCCTAAGCGTTGTTGTTCACTAGTTTACTCCAATTAGGGGAGAGGTGGTGGGGTTAGAAAGTAATAAAGGAAAATATATATGTTTAAAGGATGTGTATATGTATGTACAGTATATTCGCAAAAATATATATATGGGGGATTGGATGTGATGCAGACAATTTCATTGATGGAAGTTACAATCTATCTGCAATATTAAAGATGATCACCCGCCCAAAATTTTTTTATGCTATAGAAAATGAAAATAAAAAACACTCCAGCTGCTATGAAGTCTTCTCCTCTGTATATCCTATTCATGGTCCTCTCATCTTTCTCTTTTTGTTTTGACCATCTCTGTTGGTATTCAGGGTCCTCTTGGCATGAGGGAACAGCAGCAGTACAATGTAGGTGTTCAGACACAGTTCATCAGGCACGGGAAGATTCCATTTTCTCTTGATCCTAATGACAATCCTTCTTCAGTACAGGCAACAGATAAATGTATTGTTTTCTTTGAGGGGGGGACAGACAGGTCAGACATTTTCAATACTGAGACCGCGGCCCCAGTGTCCACCAAAAATGAAATTCTATGTTTGATAAGCTAAAATATCAATAAAGTGGTTTTGGGCTGATAAGCTAAAATGTCAATAAGGGGGTTTTAGGTTGACAAGGTGGTCAATTTTAGCATTTGACAGGTCTCTTCTGGTTCTTCATCATTGTTTTCTTCTGTTTCCGCCCAATCCTATGTTAGGTAGCCCCCTCGTCCATCTCTTCTAAATGGGTTGTCCACCTGCATGGCAATAGGTGGGGATGGCAACTTTTCTTGGCCTTCTCCTGCTCCAGGACAGTGTCATGAGAAATGCCATAACTTCCCACAGTTATAGCAGCTCCAATCTCTCCCTCTATCAGCTCCAGCAGGGGACCTTCGGCCTCTACCTCTTCCTCTGCCTGCTCGTTTGCTCAGGTTCTTGCTTTCTGTCTTCAGCTCCAGCACCTTCTGCAGCTCCTCCAACAGCTCCTAATCCCATGGCTCCTCCACCTGGCACAGGCCCACCCCCAAGTGAGTTATGAAGGGGTGGGAGGCCACCATCTCAGTCTGCTGGTGGAGGATTTCGCAGTGGCGGATACAAGGGGTGCCCCATGAAAGGGTTCCCCTCGGAGAAAGGCCAGCCAGGCTTCTTCTTTTTATTTTGTCCTTTCTCTTCAAGTTGGCCTCTCACAGACTCCAGTTTTTCGGTGCTCAGTATCCCATCAGCAGAGAAATCTCCATCTGTCCATCTTGTCCAGTCTTCTGTTTGGTTCAGTACCCCCCTACCATTATTTTTGCCATTACAATACACAGCCCTTTTGGTTCCCAGCACGGATCCTCCATCCTACTCTTACTATTTCCCTTTCCCATACTAAATCCCTTGATGAATTCATAGAAAAAACGTCCAGCTCCTTATGAATATTCAATGATTCTCTTGTCGTTACCTCCTATGCATACATATACAGTGGGGAGAACAAGTGTTTGATACACTGCCGATTTTGCAGGTTTTCCTACTTACAAAGCATGAAGAGGTCTGTAATTTTTATCATAGGTACACTTCAACTGTGAGAGACGGAATCTAAAACAAAAATCCAGAAAATCACATTGTATGATTTTTAAGTCATTAATTTGCATTTTATTGCATGACATAAGTATTTGATACATCAGAAAAGCAGAACTTAATATTTGGTACAGAAACCTTTGTTTGCAATTACAGAGATCATACGTTTCCTGTAGGTCTTGACCAGGTTTGCACACACTGCAGCAGGGATTTTGGCCCACTCCTCCATACAGACCTTCTCCAGATCCTTCAGGTTTCGGGGCTGTCGCTGGACAATACGGACTTTCAGCTCCCTCCAAAGATTTTCTATTGGGTTTAGGTCTGGAGACTGGATAGGCCACTTCAGGACCTTGAGATGCTTCTTACGGAGCCACTCCTTAGTTGCCCTGGCTGTGTGTTTCGGGTCGTTGTCATGCTGGAAGACCCAGCCACGACCCATCTTCAATGCTCTTACTGAGGGAAGGAGGTTGTTGGCCAAGATCTCGCGATACATGGCCCCATCCATCCTCCCCTCAATACGGTGCAGTTGTTCTGTCCCCTTTGCAGAAAAGCATCCCCAAAGAATGATGTTTCCACCTCCATGCTTCACGGTTGGGATGGTGTTCTTGGGGTTGTACTCATCCTTCTTCTTCCTCCAAACACGGCGAGTGGAGTTTAGACCAAAAAGCTCTATTTTTGTCTCATCAGACCACATGACCTTCTCCCATTCCTCCTCTGGATCATCCAGATGGTCATTGGCAAACTTCAGATGGGCCTGGACATGCGCTGGCTTGAGCAGGGGGACCTTGCGTGCGCTGCAGGATTTTAATCCATGACGGCATAGTGTGTTACTAATGGTTTTCTTTGAGACTGTGGTTCCAGCTCTCTTCAGGTCATTGACCAGGTCCTGCCGTGTAGTTCTGGGCTGATCCCTCACCTTCCTCATGATCATTGATGCCCCACGAGGTGAGTTCTTGCATGGAGCCCCAGACCGAGGGTGATTGACCGTCATCTTGAACTTCTTCCATGTTCTAATAATTGCGCCAACAGTTGTTGCCTTCTCACCAAGCTGCTTGCCTATTGTCCTGTAGCCCATCCCAGCCTTGTGCAGGTCTACAATTTTATCCCTGATGTCCTTACACAGCTCTCTGGTCTTGGCCATTGTGGAGAGGTTGGAGTCTGTTTGATTGAGTGTGTGGACAGGTGTCTTTTATACAGGTAACGAGTTCAAACAGTTGCAGTTAATACAGGTAATGAGTGGAGAACAGGAGGGCTTCATAAAGAAAAACTAACAGGTCTGTGAGAGCCGGAATTCTTACTGGTTGGTAGGTGATCAAATACTTATGTCATGCAATAAAATGCAAATTAATTACTTAAAAATCATACAATGTGATTTTCTGGATGTTTGTTTTAGATTCCGTCTCTCACAGTTGAAGTGTACCTATGATAAAAATTCCAGACCTCTACATGCTTTGTAAGTAGGAAAACCTGCAAAATCGTCAGTGTATCAAATACTTGTTCTCCCCACTGTATATCTTCAACGGTTCCTCTATAGTCTCTATAGTCACCATAGTCTCTAGAGTCTCTATAGTATACAGTATATGTAGCCTCTCAGTCTCTATAGTCTATATAGTCATAAATGCTATAGTCTCTATAGACTCTATAGTCTTACCGCTTCCTATAGATATAGAATAGCACCTTGTGCACCTCGTGCTATAACCAGTGGTCCTTAGAGCATGTAGGCACTTCTCATGAATGCCTAAAATAACACATTGTTCTCAATAGCACCTCGTGGTATTATCAGTGGTTCTCAGACCACATAGACACTTCTCATAAATGCCTACAGACAATTGTCAGTGAGACTTTTCCTGCCCTCACTCTAGCCATCTCATAAGAGTAGCTATAGCCTTCTCTTAAAACTGGTACATTTTTATGTTTATTTTAATTGGTAAAAAATATATATGTTTTTATACAAATTCTTTAAATTGACTTACTGAAATCAGTTGAGTTGTCCTTTTAGGTTTCGAAGATGTTGTGTTTCCTCCCAGACGCGTCCCACAGTGAAAGTCTGTTACGGGCGGGTCCTCGTCCTCTTTTAGTGAGACGGGAATTTCCCTTTATGCCTTCCCAAGAATGTGCCACCGGTGTTCCCTCTCAGACCTTCACTGATGGATCATGTCGAGAAGATCAAAACATCCAGTTTGTGACGCCAAAATTGTTGAAAGGTTCACAAACTCAATCCAAGCTTGATGAAAACTCTGACAAGGGCGTTCCCTCTCAGTTATTATATACTGCTACACAAACAAGTCATAATAGCATGATTTACATTATTCATTATTAATGTTGGTTCCTGCACATGACTGACTGACACCTCACGAGGCTTCTTCTCTCTAAGCTAGGACCTTGAAACTGAGATACTCCTTTTGGTTCCCAGAACAATGTTCTGGGCATACTGCCAATTGGTCTGAGGAGGTCACTGTCACCTGCACGAACCAAGATAGCATGAGAGGAAATGCTGTTTACAATTTCAGACAATACAATTTTCCCTCACACAAGTATAAGTCATATGGTCATAGGAGTCATGTCAGGGGATTTTCTGTATTTCCTTTACAATCCAGTAAATGTATACAAGTCCTTTATAAGTAAAAGCTTCACATGCAGCATAGTTGTCAGAAGAGGAAGTTGTCAGAACTGTTTGCTGAATACAATCAGAGTTTGAAACAGCTTTGATCACAAGGTAAAAGTTCAGTTTATTATTTTCATTTGAAGAGGAACAATATAAAAGGAACGTATTAAGTTGGGAAAGTCCTTGTTAGGTGTATGTCCCCAAAAAAACATTTGAAGGAGATCCTGAAAACAAATCCTCAGTTTGACCAGAAGATATTGGACAAGTTGCATTGTGGGAGTTGTAGTTTTTCATATATTACTATTAGTATCATGCAGCTCCTCCCTGATAGCATTCAGCTCCACCAAGCCCTCATGCAGCCACCTGAGCTACCTGCCTAATCATCAAGGCCATCTATTTCTTAAACCCCTTCTTCAACACACGGGAATCCTTAGTAAAGTATTTATCCACTCCCTTGAAGATGCCCCTGAGGGCCACAGTGGCTCCTTCTGTGATGTCTTTGGTCCTCGACACCGGCCTGTCCACCAGGCTGACCATCTGAACGGCCATCCGGACCTCCCAGTCCCCAGAGTAGTGCTGGGTCCTCCCCCCAGAGGAGAGGATGTCCCCTGAGTATACAGCCCCTGGCACACAAACCTTGACATCTTCCCCAACTCTTCCATCCTCACCTCGTAATCCTCCAGAACCACCTCCACTTTCTTCCTGTCCTGCATGTTGTTCACGTTGTTCGAGATGGTTGCAGAGGCCGTCGTGATCCCGCCGGCCGCTACCACGCAGATGCCCACCACCGTGACGAGGAGCGAGGCACCGAAAGTGATGGTAGTGAGGGCCAGGCCGACGATGGCCGCGCCGCCTCGAATGGCTGCAGTGGTGGCGCCGGTGATTTAGCAGATTATGGCCTTCTTGTTGAAGGAGGTGATGTCGGCGGCGAGGGCATGTAGCTTGATGACGTACTGCCAGAGGACCTCGGCACGCTCTGTGAACAACTTGTTGAAGATGCGCAGGCCGGGGTGCACCTTCTCTGCCAGTAGGGTGAACGACCTGGGATAGAGGGGAAAGGGAGGGAGAGGAAACAGATAGGGGGCTAGGAAAGGAAAGGAAGAAAGCGGGAGAACACACACAGAGACAGAGAGAGAGAGAGAGAGAGAGAGAGAGAGAGAGAGAGAGAGAGAGAGAGAGAGAGAGAGAGAGAGAGAGAGAGAGAGAGAGAGACACACAAAGAGAGAGAGAGCGAGAGCAATGAATACCTAACACATTCTGCTATAACAGTTGGCCTGTGTTCTTATCAAATAATTAGTATCTCTAAGAGGATATACTGTGTCTGATCGTCCTTCACCGTCTTGTCTTCATCATCTGATGGCAGCTCATCCCCCTCTTTGAGAGACAAGACAATCACCAGATTACAAAATGTGTGCGTGTGCACGCGCGTGTGTGTGGGTGGGTGTGTGGACACACCATTAATACTGTATAAACACATCTTGGCATTGTATATTAATCTGGACTGTCAAAATGTGACGCAAAAACACACTCGCCTTTGACAGCCGACGGAGGCTATTGCTCTCTCCATCCTTGGATTCTCAAAATCTGTCCTGAACCACAAAATTACACATGGACAATAAGCATTTCCATATAGCTACATACACAATCCCACATACAATAAATCAACATACCACAGTCCTCACCTTTGATCCCCGACGCAGTGTTCTTCTGTCATTATCCTTCAAGTCATTAGCAAATGTCTCCTATAGAATAAAAACATGGTTATTGACTACAGCACTACACTATACTGTATCATATCAACATACAATGGTTTATTTGGCAAATACAGTGGTACGCAGCAATGCGTAAAACACTACAGTGCGGTATAACGGCGCACTGGAGAAAAACAAAGCACACCGGTGAATATCCCGGGGATACAAATATATAAAGCTCCACCGAGCTATCGTCACCTCCACAATAAACAATCACACACAAAGACATGGGGGGCAGAGGGAATATTATACAGGTACTGATGAGGGGATATGAACCAGGTGTGTGTAAAAACAAGACAAAACAAATGGAATGATGAGATGAGGAGCGGCAGTGGCAAGAAGGCCGGTGACGACGAACGCCGAAGCCTGCCCGAACAAGTAGAGGAGGCAGCTTTGGAGGAAGTCGTGACAGGAATGGAGTTTTGGCCTGCCTCACCAGGCGGTAAATTAGTTAGACCAATAAGAAAGAGAGTTCCAAACCTCTCTGCCAATAACAGCTAGTTTTCAGTTTTCTCCTCCCCACTCAAACCAATCCCAGACAGTCCTAGCAAAATATTTGCTTGAGAAATTGTTCTTTGCTAAGAAGCAATTTGTGTTTATTTTTGACCATTTTAATTAAAAACAATCACAGTAAGGTACTTCATTTTCATTCCACTTCAGCAATTTGGACTATTTTGTGTATGTCCATTACATGAAATCCAAATAAAAATCCATTTGAATTATAGGTTTTAATGCAACAAAATAGGAAAAACACCAAGGGGGAATAAATACTTTTGCAAGGCACTCTATGTTGTACTGCAGTTTTGAAGAGAAGGAAGGAGAGTGAAAGTGAGGAGAGTGAAACGTGGTTACAATTTCCAAATCCATTTCTCATCACTTTTAAACAACTAAGGTAAGAAAATGTTGACATTAAAGTAAGAACATTTTTGATTAAGGTTAAAAAAATGTTTAATTATTATGAAATTTGTGTAACCTGGCGTAAGGACAGGGCCACATCACGGTTTCTCCATGGAACCCTGTTGATATGACATATTTAATACAGTATTTGTTCATGTCTTCGATCTCCTGAGCTGTATGGGAGTGAGGAGGAGGAAATTCCATGTATTATTTCTGTCACTGGTGGGTGCCAGAAGGTCTGCGTGCCAAGATAGCTTGGGGGCCACTTGTGCTAATCTTAGACGGAGTACGTGATGGAATATCCTGGCTAGGGTACAACACGATACCATGTCGTGTCACGAATTCAGCCAAGGCTGCCCCGCCTCCTTGCTCGGGCTGGTTTCGGCGTTCATCGTCACCAGATTACTAGCCACTACCGCTCCATTTATCATCACTCCATTTGTCTTGTCTTGTCTTGTCTTGTCAATCACACACACCTGGTACTCATTCCCTCATTAATCTGTGTATTAGTGTTCCCTCTGCCCCCTTGTCCTTTGTGAGTGATTGTTCGTTGTGAGAGGGAGTAGCTCGGTTGAGCGATGGATCGGGTTCTTCAGGTCGTCCAACGCCTGGAGAGAAGAGGAACCGATCTATCGAGACCAGCTGGCCAACCGGATCCAGCCACCTACATCACAGCACCCGGAGGGATCCAGATATCCCGACCTCGGGTGTGCGATGGGACGCCGGCTCTATGTCAGGGATTCCTTCTCCAACTGGAGCTGTACTGCTCCAGTGTCAGGCCGGCGCCATCAGATCGAGAGCAGGTGTCCGTCCTCATTTCCAGCCTCTCGGGGAAAGCCCTGGAGTGGGCCAACACGATTTGGAGAGAAGAAGGAGCCGCGTTGGAGGACTACAGAGTTCGCCCGCCTATTTCGGCGGTTTCGATCACCCGCCCGAGGGTCGAGAGGCGGGTGAGCAGCTGGTCCACTTGAGGCAGGGGACGAGGACAGTACAGGAGTTCGCGCTGGAGTTCCGGATCCTGGCAGCAGGGTCCGGGTGGAACGAGCGGGCCCTGATCGACCAGTTCCGGTGCCATCTATGGGAGGACATCCGACGGGAGCTAGCCTGCCATGACACCAGTTTGTCTTTCCCCGAACTAGTGGACATGGCCATTCGTCTGGATAACCTGCTGGCAACCAAAGGACGTCCTTGAGGAGGTCTGCCCGTTCCCGCCCCGACCGATGCGGATCCAGAGCTCATGGAGCTGGGTGGTACCGCGCACCGAGAGAGCAGAGGACGACAGCGTCAGTGCCACTCGGATGGCACGAAGGGACATTCCACCACACGTTGTCGTCAGCGCTCTTTTGGGTCAGGAGGCGGCCGGCAGGGCACTCTCGCATCACCCCAGGTATTGAGCACCCACTCTTGTTCAGAGCCCTCTGCTAAGCACTGTACTATACCCATATACTTCCCTGATTACATGAGAGTTCCCCAGTGTAAGGTGCTAGTCAATTCAGGCGCAGCTGGGAACTTTATGGACAAAACTTTCGCATGCCGCCAGGGCATTTCATTAGTTCCCCTATCCATTCCACGCCCCATCAGAGCACTTGATAGTCGACCATTAGGGTCCGGGTTGATAAAGGAAGTCACGGTACTAGTCACCATGATCACACAGGAGACGCATTGTGAGCAGGTCACTTTTTCCATCATTGAGTCTCCTGCTTTCCCTGTGGTGTTAGGTAATCCATGGCTAGCACTCCACAACCCCACCATGCGCATTCCCCCCAAATACCATGATCTGGCACAAGTCTTCTCTAAAAATAAAGCGACTAAATGACCATCGGGCGGGGGATTGCGCAATAAACCTTTGGGTAGATGCTGTACCGCCCAGGAGTCATGTGTATCCCCTGTCGCAGGCGGAGACGGAGGCTATGGAGACATACTTCACCGAGTCCCTGCTTTAGGGGTACATACGTCCCTCCACTTCACCCGCCTCCTCAAGTTTATTTTTTGTGAAGAAGAAGGACGGCGGTCTGCGCCCGTGCATTGACTTTCGACCACTGAACAAGGAGACGATTAGATTTAGTTATCCTCTCCCCCTCATTCCGTCAGTGGTTGAGTCATTTCATGGAGCGCGCTTCTTCACTAAATTAGATCTCAGGAGTGCGTACAACCTAGTGCGTATCCGAGAGGGAAATTAGTGGAGGACAGCATTCAGCACAACCACGGGGCATTATGAATACCTGGTGATGCCCTATGGTTTGATGAATGCTCCCTCAGTCTTCCAGTACTTTGTGAATGATGTGTTTCGGGACATGCTTGGTCACGGTGTAGTGGTCTACATCGACGACATCTTGGTGTATTCCGCTACGCGCGCCGAGCATGTGTCCCTGGTTCGCAAAGTACTGGCCCGACTGTTGGAAAATGACCTTTATGCTAAGGCAGAAAAGTGTACGTTTTTCCAGCAGTCCGTCTCCTTCCTCGGATACCGCATTTCTACCACAGGTGTGGAGATGGAGGGCGACCGCATTGCAGCCGTGCGTGATTGGCTGACTCCAACCACGGTAAAGGAGGTGCAGCGCTTCCTTGGCTTCGCCAGCTATTATTGAAGATTTATTGAAGCTCCCATTACATCTCTGTTGAAGGGTGGGCCGTCCCAGCTCCACTGGTCTGTTGAGGCTGACAGGGCCTTCAGTAGCCTGAGGGAACTGTTCACCTCGGCCCCGCTACTGGCCCACCCCGATCCATCACTACCATTCGTTGTGGAGGTGGATGCGTCCGAGGTTGGGATGGGAGCAGTCCTGTCTCAACGCTCGGGCACACCACCCAAGCTCCGCCCCTGTGCCTTCTTCTCAAAGAAGCTCAGCGGAGCAGAACTACGGCGTTGGTGATCGGGAGCTGTTGTCCAAGCTCTGACAGTGTGGCGACATTGGCTCGAGGGGGCGAAACACCCATTCCTTGTCTGGACGGACCACCATAACCTGGAGTACATCCGGGCAGCGAGGAGGCTGAACCCTCACCAGGCCAGGTGGGCCCTCTTCTTCACCCGGTTTGATTTCAAACTGTCATACATTCCGGGTACGAAGAACGTGAAGGCAGACACACTGTCCCGGCTGTATGATACAGAGGAGAGGCCCAGAGACAATACCCCCATACTGCCAGACTCCTGCATTGTGGCGCCGGTAGTATGGGCGATGGACATAGCGCAGGCATTATGAACAGATCCATCTCCACCACAGTGTCCAGCTGGGATGCAGTACGTGCCTGCGCTTATCCATTTACATTACATTTTAGTCATTTAGCAGACGCTCTTATCCAGAGCGACTTACAGTTAGTGAGTGCATACATTATTTTTATACTGGCCCCCCTTGGGAAACGAACCCACAACCCTGGCGTTGCAAACGCCATGCTCTACCAACCGAGCTACATCCCTGCCGGCCATTCCCTCCCCTACCCTGGACGACGCTTGGTCAATTGTGCGCCGCCCCATGGGTCTCCCGGTCGCGGCCGGCTACGATAGAGCCTGGATTCGAACCAGGATCTCTAGTGGCACAGCTAACACTGCGATGCAGTGCCTTAGACCACTGCGCCACTCGGGAGACAAGTGTGTGCCCGTGATCCTCTGATCTACTGGGCACACACGTCACCCTCCTCTGGTCACCCAGGTATCGGTCATACAGTGCGATGCCTGACCGAAAACTACTGGCGGCCTACCTTGGCTAAGGACGTGAGGGTATATGTTTCCTCCTGCTCAGTGTGCGCCCAGAGTAAGGCACCCAGGCACCTCCCAGCGGGTAAGTTAAAACCTTTACCAGTTCCACAACGACCATGGTCTCATTTGAGTGTCGATTTTTTTACTGATCTGCCTCTCTCTCAAGGGAACACCACCATCCTGGTCGTTGTGGACCGCTTTTCGAAGGCCTGCCGCCTCCTTCCTCTGTCCAGTCTCCCCACGGCTCTGCAAACGGCGGAGGCCCTGTTTACACACGTCTTCCGGCACTACGGGATACCAGAGGATATCTGACCCAGGTTCACATCAAAAGTCTGGAAGGCGTTCATGGAACGTCTGGGAGTCTCGGTCAGCCTGACCTCTGGGTTCCACCCTGAGAGTAATGGGCAGGTGGAACAGGTTAATCAGGATATGGGTAGATTCCTGAGGTCTTATTGCCAGGACCGGCCAGGGGAGTGGTCGGTGTTCCTGCCATGGGCAGAATATGCCCAGAACTCTCTCCGCCACTCCTCTACGAACCTAACGCC
This sequence comes from Coregonus clupeaformis, assembly GCF_020615455.1. Taxonomy (NCBI): domain Eukaryota; kingdom Metazoa; phylum Chordata; class Actinopteri; order Salmoniformes; family Salmonidae; genus Coregonus; species Coregonus clupeaformis. The sequence continues at coordinate 3,872,250 of NC_059230.1, forward strand.
ATTTCAGTGTGTTTTAGGTTATCAACCGGTTTTGGCACCATGGCACCAGAGCCAGACCGAAGCTCCTGCGGTGGATGACTGGTTTCGGCGCGCGGAGGAGACGTGGAACGCTACCCATGTTCACCTCCAACGCGCCGTGCGTCGTCAGAAGGCCAATGCTGACCGTCACCGCAGTGAGGCCACCGTCTTTGTACCGGGGGATTGGGTCTGGCTCTCGACCCGGAATCTGCCACTCCACCTGCCCTGCCGGAAGCTGAGCCCACGGTTTGTAGGGCCGTTCAAAGTCCTGAGGAGAATCAACAAGGTCACATATAGGTTATTACTCCCACCTGATTACCGTATTAACCCCTTGTTTCATGTGTCTCTCCTCAGGCCGTTGGTGGCTGGTCCGCTCCAGGAGTCTGAGGTGCAGGAGGTCCCTCCACCTCCTTTGGACATCGAGGGGGCGCTGGCGTACTCTGTCTGGTCCATCCTGGATTCGAGGCGCCGGGTGGGGGGCCTTCAGTACCTCGTGGAGTGGAAAGGGTACGGTCCGGAGGAACGGTGCTGGGTCCCGGTGAGGGATATCCTCGATCCCTCTCTGCTGAGGGACTTCCATCATCGCCATCCGGCTTGCCCTGCTCCGCGTCTTCCTGGCCGTCCCCGAGGTCGGTGTCGGTGCGCTGCTGGAGCTGCGTGTCAAATAATAATAAATAAATAATTGGTCATTTAGCAGACGCTCTTATCCAGAGCGACTTACAGGAGCAATTAGGGTTAAGTGCCTTGCTCAAGGGCACATAGACCGATTTTTCACCTAGTCGGCTCGGGGATTAGAACCAGCGACCTTTCGGTTACTGGCACAACGCTCTTAAGGGGGGCTACTGTCACGAATTCAGCCGAGGCTGCCCCTCCTCCTTGCTTGGGCAGGTTTCGGCATTCGTCGTCACCGGCTTACTAGCCACTACCGCTCCATTTATCATCACTCCATTTGTATTGTCTTGTCTTGTCAATCACACACACCTGGTACTCATTCCCTCATTAGTCTGTGTATAAATGTTCCCTCTGCCCCCTTGTCCTTTGTGAGTGATTGTTCGTTGTGAGAGTGAGTAGCTCGGTTGAGCTACTCTTTACTTGTATGCAGCCAAGGTTGATTTTCCCTTGTGCTAGTTTCGTTCTGTCGCTATATGCGCTACATTATTGTACACTGAATAAACTCTTGATTTCTGTGTTTTACCTCCTGCGCCTGACTCCGTCATTCACACCTCATCACATGTAGGGGGATCCCATTGTAGGTGATGAGTGACACTCAATAATGGTTGGCAACTGTTGGATGGAATTAGCTTGCAAAGCTTTATATAAATGGAGAGATTTTGTATGCCTATCATTCAGATGACAATAGGCTACGCCCGTACCGCTTGTCATGGAAATCCAGTACTGTAATAATAAATAACTATGAACCAACTCTCCATCTAAGTGTTTAACTATTCTCTTACATCCTGAAGTACTCGAAACCAGAGAAACTTGTCATAACACCTGTTTTGGACAGTTTTACATTTACACTTACATTTAATTTAGCAGATGCTTATATCCAGAGAGACTTACAGTTAATGCCTCCATTTTAAGATAACTTTTGGTGAGACAACCACATGTCATAGTAAGTACATGTTCCCCCAATCAGGGTTGGGGAGTAAGGGATTGCAACTGCAACAGGTAATCCATTACATTACTAGCAAAACATATTGCAATCAGATGAAAAAGCTAATTACTTATAGGATTACTTTTAAATGTATTTAACACCTTTATTTTTTCTCAATGAGATTCAAATCAGCAATGAAAAGAGTTGCAATTTTAAGTTTGTTCAGTCTGAGCGAGTCTGAGCACATCATAGATCAGATCACTATGATGACACACCAAATGTTTTTGATGGATCACGGGAAAAGGGCAAGAAAAGGCTTTTGTAAGCTACAGTCCAAGCTATGTCTTCCAATGGTTGTTTGGCTATTTCCAAGTTCCATTCTTGAATTGGAATGACTGGAAATCTGACAGACTTTGGTTTTTAATTTAGAGATATAGCCTAATTGTATTATTATCTGTAGTAGAAAGCAATGGTTTAGAAGAAGCCTACATAACCAACTCATACAGTAAAATGCAACATCCATTTATGGCCAGTTTTGTAAATTAACATTTATTTATCCTGCAATACATTTCGTTCAATTGGTAATATACATTTTGTATTCTTCTAAAAGGGAAAGTAATCTAAAAGTAACTGAAAGTAATCTGATTACGTTACTGATTTGGGGTAATCCAAAAGTTACATTATTGATTACAATCGGACAGGTAACTAGTAACTGTAATGGATTACATTTAGAAAGTAACCCAACCCTGCCCCAAATAAAGTAGTTATCAGCAAAGTCAGTGCTAGTAGGAAAAGATAAGTGAGAGTGTTATTCTGTTTTTATTATTTTCTTAATCATCTTAGATCACTTGAAGCTATCCTCAGACAAACCTCTAGATATGGAACCAACACTTTACAGGTTGCTTTTATATTTTTGTTCAGTATACAGTGGGGGAAAAAAGTATTTAGTCAGCCACCAATTGTGCATGTTCTCCCACTTAAAAAGATGAGAGAGGCCTGTAATTTTCATCATAGGTACACGTCAACTATGACAGACAAATTGAGATTTTTTTTCTTCCAGAAAATCACATTGTAGGATTTTTAATGAATTTATTTGCAAATTATGGTGGAAAATAAGTATTTGGTCACCTACAAACAAGCAAGATTTCTGGCTCTCACAGACCTGTAACTTCTTCTTTAAGAGGCTCCTCTGTCCTCCACTCGTTACCTGTATTAATGGCACCTGTTTGAACTTGTTATCAGTATAAAAGACACCTGTCCACAACCTCAAACACACTCCAAACTCCACTATGGCCAAGACCAAAGAGCTGTCAAAGGACACCAGAAACAAAATTGTAGACCTGCACCAGGCTGGGAAGACTGAATCCGCAATAGGTAAGCAGCTTGGTTTGAAGAAATCAACTGTGGGAGCAATTATTAGGAAATGGAAGACATACAAGACCACTGATAATCTCCCTCGATCTGGGGCTCCACGCAAGATCTCACCCCGTGGGGTCAAAATGATCACAAGAACGGTGAGCAAAAATCCCAGAACCACACGGGGGGACCTAGTGAATGACCTGCAGAGAGCTGGGACCAAAGTAACAAAGCCTACCATCAGTAACACACTACGCCGCCAGGGACTCAAATCCTGCAGTGCCAGACGTGTCCCCCTGCTTAAGCCAGTACATGTCCAGGCCCATCTGAAGTTTGCTAGAGTGCATTTGGATGATCCAGAAGAGGATTGGGAGAATGTCATATGGTCAGATGAAACCAAAATATAACTTTTTGGTAAAAACTCAACTTGTCGTGTTTGGAGGACAAAGAATGCTGAGTTGCATCCAAAGAACACCATACCTACTGTGAAGCATGGGGGTGGAAACATCATGCTTTGTGGCCTTTTTTCTGCAACGGGACCAGGACGACTGATCCGTGTAAAGGAAAGAATGAATGGGGCCATGTATCGTGAGATTTTGAGTGAAAACCTCCTTCCATCAGCAAGGGCATTGAAGATGAAACGTGGCTGGGTCTTTCAGCATGACAATGAGCCCAAACACACTGCCCGGGCAACGAAGGAGTGGCTTCGTAAGAAGCATTTCAAGGTCCTGGATTGGCCTAGCCAGTCTCCAGATCTCAACCCCATAGAAAATCTTTGGAGGGAGTTGAAAGTCCGTGTTGCCCATCGACAGCCCCAAAACATCACTGCTCTAGAGGAGATCTGCATGGAGGAATGGGCCAAAATACCAGCAACAGTGTGTGAAAACCTTGTGAAGACTTACAGAAAACATTTGACCTGTGTCATTGCCAACAAAGGGTATATAACAAAGTATTGAGAAACTTTTGTTATTGACCAAATACTTATTTTCCACCATAATTTGCAAATAAATTCATTAAAAATCATACAATGTGATTTTCTGGAATTTTTTTTCTCATTTTGTCTGTCATAGTTGACGTGTACCTATGATGAAAATTACAGGCCCCTCTCATCTTTTTAAGTGGGAGAACTTGCACAATTGGTGGCTGACTAAATACTTTTTTTCCCCACTGTAAGTAAGCCGCACATATAGGCCGACAAATACATTATAAATAGCTACATTTTGATAACACTTAGGTCCACTAATATTATCCTGTCTAATGATTCATTCTTGTGTTCTATCTGTTCTACTTACTATAGTATTCTATAGTATTCTGTAGTAAACTGTAGTATACTATACTACACTCTGTACTATCCCTCTATCATGTAGTGCTTACTACATCATTTTGTAGTATACTGTAGAATACTATACTACACACGGTATTAATATGCTAATACCTAATTTACATATGTCCATCCCCTCCCCCATATCCTAATTTGTGCGGCCATGAGTTACCTACAGGTTATAGAAAAGAGCAGAAGCGCTGAACCTAGCTGTTCATACCCCATTTCTTCCTACTTACAGGCTCTTTTAGAATTAGTCCAGTATGTTTCCTCAAGGAAAACCCAAACAAGATCAAATATAATTAAAAATAATAATTAAACAATAGATAATAAAACAAAATCACTATTAGTAAATACTACAGTATATTAAAGTAATGTCTTTAAAAACAATACGGTAAATACTACAGTATACTACAGTCATATCTGCAAAAAAACACAACAGTAAATAGTACAGTATGTAAATATGGTAATACTACTACAGTATAATATAGTATTTTTTCATGTGGGAAGGCTTCAATTTGATCACGGGTTGTTGACAATGCAGATTTTAAAGGCAATGTTACCAAGTTCGGGGGGATTGCATTCACGGTAAAATGATGCCGATATCGGCTCAGTCGGAATTTACCTTTAAATGGCGCATTGTATACAAGCGCGATCCGATTTGAATCGGGCCCCAAGTTTCTTCCTGGTATACCATACAACAGATTATCATTATATTTTATGACATGACTACAAATATTCCTGGACTATAGATACAAATAATAATAATAACAATATTTTAAATAAATAAATAAATTCCCCACCTTTGTAAATAGAGATTTAGGTGTAATAAAGTAGCCTGGCAGTTTAAAGCGTTGGGACCTTAACCGAAAGATTGCTTGTCGAATCCCCGAGACGACTACGTGAAAAATCTGTCGATATGCCCTTGAGCAAGGCACGTAATCCTAATTGCTCTGGATAAGAGTGTATGCTAAAATTTTCATATATATTTTTGGACAGTGAAGCTAAAAATTTAAATGTGTCACTATACTACAGCATTTTGGATTTCAGATAAAAATGTTTTATATGAGGTGACCATACAGAATGTCACCTTTTTATTTGAGGGTATTTTCATACATATCTGTTTTACCATTTAGAAATTATACATTTTATGTGTCTCTGGTCCCATATTCCTAGCACGCAATGACTACATCAAGCTTGTGACTTTACAAACTTGTTGGATGCATTTGCAGTTTGTTTTGGTTGTGTTTCGGATAATTTTGTGTCCAATAGAAATGAATGGTAAATAATGAATTGTGTAATTTGGGAGTCACTTTTATTGTAAATAATAATATTAAATGTTTCTGAACAATTCTACATTAAATGTGGTTTTGCCATGATAATCATGAATCAATGGTGAATAATGATGATTAAGAAAGTTACAGAGGAAAAAATATCATACCATCAAGATATGCTATCCTCCCCTGTTATTGGTAATTATGAGAGGTTACCTTTGTTCCTCTGTAACTTCCTCACGCATCATTATTCACAAGCAAAACAAACTGCAAATGCATCCAACAAGTTTGTAGAGCCACAAGCTTGATGTAGTCAAACGTTTGACTACTTTAATACACTACACTGAGTGTATAAAACATTAGGTACACCTTCCTAATATTGAGTTGCACCCCCTTTTGTCCTCAGAACAGACTCAATTTCGTCGGGGCATGGACTCTACAAGGTGTCGAAAGCGTTCAACAGAGATTCTGGCCCATGTTCACTCCAATGCTTCCAACAGTTGTGTCAAGTTGGCTGGATGTCCTTTGGGTGGTGGACCATTCTTGATACACACGGGAAACTGCTGAGCATGAAAAACCCAGCAGCATGCAGTTCTTGACAAAAACCGGTGTGCCTGGCACCTACTATCATACCCCGTTCAAGGGACTTAAAAATCCTTCTTTAACCTGTCTCCTCCCTTTCATCTACACTGATTGAAGTGGATTTAACAAGTTACATCAATAAGGGATCATAGCTTTCAACTAGATTCACCTGGTCAGTCTATGTCATGGAAAGAGCAGGTGTTCATAATGTTTTGTACACTCAGTGTATAAGTGAATTTGTCCAAATACTTATGACACCTTCAAAAGGGGGACTAGAAAACATAAAGTGCATTCATTTGTAATCGGTAAAAATGATATGTATGAAAAGACCCTCAAATAAAAGATGACATTCTGTACTGTCGCCTCATACTGTATAAAACATTTGATCTCAAATATAGTGCCAAATTAAACATTGTAGCTTTACTGTCCAAATAAATATGAACGTGAGTGTATGTGAACGCATAACTGAAACTTGGTTAAATTAACATGTTTTTCAACACTAACTGAGATCAGTTAACTAACCGTTAGTTAGTTAAGTAACTGGTAAATTAGGTATTAAATGAGAAACGTTACATTTTGGGTGGGTAGTGGGTTTGTGTTTTTCCTCTGGATAACACTGTCTGACAAATATAATTTTTTCCAGTGTCAAATGAACTAGGAAACCTCAAGCATGACATCAAATCGTTCAAGAACCTATTTGAAGGAGAGAAAACACATTTACAAGCAAGTGCAAAATACTTTAAACAGAAAGCTGCTGATATAAGAGTATGCAGGACAAAGCTGCCATAGCCACGATTATTTGGGTAGTTGCCACAGCGGGAACGGGTCTAGCTATCTGTACTGGGGGGCGCCTCCCTGCTCCTTCCAGGGTTGTTGGCAATTGGTGGATCCACTATCGTTGTTTCTAACGTCTTAAAGATGATGTTAGAGAACGATGGCCAAGTGAAAATTAAGAATAGTGCAGAACAATTCAATAAAAGTATTAAACCAATTGTTGAATGCCTGGAAAAAATCCAAACAAATGTTAAAACATTAGAGGAACTGTCCTCCTGTCAAGATCGTCGTAAAGAGTGGACCAAGGCGCAGCGTGATATGAGTACATACTTTAATAGTACTTAGCAACACGACACAATACAACAACAAAATAACAAAACGGTCCTCGGTCAATAACACAAACCTACACGGAACAAGATCCCACGAATAACAAGTGCACACAAGGCTGCCTAAGTATGGTTCCCAATCAGAGACAACAAGCAACAGCTGATTCTCCCCGGCCAACACAGAAACACATAACCTAGAACAGACCATAGAAAAACGAAACATAGACTCTACACAACGAAACTAACACCCTGGCTCAACATACAAGAGTCCCCAGAGCCAGGGCGTGACACCTCCAGCACATCCATGGTAGCTGCAGGTCTGAGTACAGCAGCAGAAGTAACCAGTCTGCTGAAGCAAGTGGCTGAACTGTGCAAAAACATTAGGCTTGATACAGTACAATTGGAAGTGGTGTTACTTGACATCATCCGTCTTTTAGACTTGATCTTGGCCATCTTCGAGGTCCGTAGGGACGAGGCTCTTGAAAAGGAGTTCTTTGATAAGATCATGGAATCAGCTCAATTGTGTCAGCAAACTATAGATGGCTTTGAAACGTTGACAGGAGAATTTAACAAAGTGTCAGATTTCTTACAACCTTTCTGAAAACAATCAGGTCGTACACTGTGCCATGATAGATCTGAGACTGAAGAAAACTGCTCCGTTTTACCAATGCTGTGATGCATAACAAGTCTGTATATGATGCACAGGTGGTCAAACCTCTACTATAATGGTAGATATAGAAGAGAAATTGGAAACTAAGTTAGTTTGTCTATGTCTACTCAGTGCTCCATAGTATAAATCAATGTCATTTTTTATTTTATTTTGGGGGGGAGATGACATCCATGTCTATTCTCTTTTGTGAAATGTTCATGTCACATTTCAAGTGAACTATTCATTTGACATTGTTGTTAAATTAATTTAAGTGTATGAAAAAAAGTAGTAGGAGAGATGGAGGGTGTAGTAGGAGAGATGGAGGTTGTAGTAAGAGAGGTGGAGGTTGTAGTAGGAGAGGTGGAGGTTGTAGTAGGAGAGGTGGAGGTTGTAGTAAGAGAGGTGGAGGTTGTAGTAGGAGAGGTGGAGGTTGTAGTAAGAGAGGTGGAGGTTGTAGTAAGAGAGGTGGAGGTTGTAGTAGGAGAGGTGGAGGTTGTAGTAGGAGAGGTGGAGGTTGTAGTAAGAGAGGTGGAGGTTGTAGTAAGAGAGGTGGAGGTTGTAGTAAGAGAGGTGGAGGTTGTAGTAGGAGAGGTGGAGGTTGTAGTAGGAGAGGTGGAGGTTGTAGTAAGAGAGGTGGAGGTTGTAGTAAGAGAGGTGGAGGTTGTAGTAAGAGAGGTGGAGGTTGTAGTAGGAGAGATGGAGGTTGTAGTAGTGGTGGTTTTCTTTTTACTGTTGTATGCTCACCAGTAGAGTAGAAAGATTATGAAAACAGTCAAGCGCTCCATCTTGAAAAGTGACAGAAAATACAATAAGTATTCCTATAGTGCCTATAACAATGTTATGAATGTCATTTGAACATGTTTTGTATGCACAGACCTGAGTAAATGTGTGTATGTATTCTAAGTCTCCAAAGGTTTCATGTATTGTTAGGTTTGCAACAATAAATTCCAGGTTTTCCAGAATCATGGTTGAATTCCCAGAAAAAGGAGGAATAAACACGAAATCTGGAATCTTCCAGCCAGGAGTTCTGGAATATCTGGGAATTTTGGGAAAGTTACCAGATTTCCGCCTCGGAGTTCGCCCTGGAGTTCCGGACCATCATGTCCTCCATTGTATGGAACGAGTCGGCTCTGGTCACTGTGTTCCGCAGCGGACTGCAGGAGGAGGTACAGCTGGAGTTAGCCTACCATGATGACAACCTGTCACTCGACCAGCTCATCAGCATGGCGATCCGGTTGGACAATCTACTGTGGTCCAGACGAAGACTTGCGCGGAATCCGGAGGCCCTGGCCACACCTGCTCCGTGGCCAGAGCCGATGGAGGTGGGCTCTGCACGTTTGCACGAGGCAGAGTGTAAGAGAAGGAGGAATCTGGGACTCTGCTCCTATGGTGGAGAAAGGGGTCATTTCTCCCCGACGTGCCCTTTATCGACTAATAAACGAGGAGGTGACAAGCCAGGGAATTCCCCTACTCCAACCCAGGCAGAGGAGAGGCAGGAAGAGGAGACCCCCATCATCCCTCCGTTCCGTATCATCGCGCCAGTGGTGTGGGATGTGGACGCCGACATACGGCAGGCCCTGCAAACACCTCAAACTGCGGGACAGCCTCCTTTCCTGGGCGCACACACCGCCTGTGTCGGGTCATTCTGGGATAGGCCGTACCATCGCCTGCCTGACTGAGAAGTACTGGTGGTCCACCTTGGCTAGGGACATCCAGGTTTACATCTCTTCCTGCTCCATCTGTGCCCAGTCTAAGACACCCAGACACCTCCCTTATGGAAAGCTCCTTCCCCTGCCGGTTCCACAACGACCCTGCTCTCACCTCTCGGTGGACTTTGTCACTGACCTTCCCCCCTCCCAGGGGAACACCACCGTTCTCGTCGTTGTAGACTGGTTTTCCAAAGCTTGTCACCTCCTTCCTCTGCCTGGGCTCCTGTCGGCCATGCAAACCGAGGAGGCTCTTTTTACGCATGTCTTCCAGCACTATGGGATCCCGGAGGACATTGTGTCAGACCGTGGTCCTCAGTTCACCTCACGCATATGGAAAGCGTTCATTGAACGCCTGGGGGTCACGGTCAGTCTCACCCCGGGTATCGTCCTCAAGCTAATGGGCAGGTGGAGAGGGTCAATCAGGAGTGGGCAGGTTCCTGAGGTGTTACTATCAGGATCGGCCGGGAGAGTGGGCAGATTTTCTACCTTGGATTGAGTACACACAGAATTCCCTCTGCCCCTCCTCCACTAACCTCACTCCTTTCCAGTGTGTGTTGGGGTATCAGCCGGCCCTGGCACCTTGGCATCCGAACCAGACAGAGGCCTCTGCGCTGGACGAGTGGTTTCGGCGCACTGAGGAGATCTGGAATGCTACGCACACCCGTCTCCAGCGGGGTGTGCGTCGGCACAAGGAACAGGCCGACTGCCACCGCAGTGAGGCGCCTGTTTTTTCTCCAGGCGATTGGGTCTGGCTCTCCACCCAGAACCTGCTCCTCTGCTTGCCCAGCCGGAAGCTGAGCCCGCGGTTTGTTGGGCTGTTTAAAGTCCTGAGGAGGGTTAATGAGGTAACGTACCGTTTGCAACTCCCTGCTGATTACAGCATTAATCCGACTTTTCATGTTTCTCTCCTCAGGCCAGTGGTAACTGGTCCCCTCGCTGAGGCTGTACCCATGAAGTCCTGGAATCGAGGCGTCGGTCGGGGCGTCTCCAGTACCTCATCGACTGGGAGGGGGTACGGCCCAGAGGAGCATTGCTGGGTTCCTGCGGTGAACATCCTGGATGCTTCGCTGACCGACCCGCACCGCGTCCCTGTGGTCGTCCCCTTAGGCCGTTGTCATCCCACTGCACGTCGGGGGGGGGGGGGAGTGTCACGGAACCCCCCGGTACTGCTGCTCATTCCGTTCACCAGTTCCAGAGGTCTACGTTACCGGCTTTCTAGGCGTAACTGACATGGATCATTACCACCAACCCCGGACTGTCTTGTCCCATTACGCACACCTGGTTCCCGTTCCCCCTGATTAGTATGTGTATATATGTGCCCTCTGTTCCCCCATTGTCCTTGTCGATTATTGTCCCATGTCCATTGGTCTCGTGAGTACCATGTATTGTGCTCTTGGTATTACGGGTCTCGTCCCGTGTATTGTTTAGAGGTTTACACCTCTCTCTTTGTTTGGGTTACATCCCTGTGTAATATATATACGTGTTTGTTTTGGGCTTCGTCCCCGTCGTTGTTCATGACGTAACTTGTGTTGGGTGGAGAAAATAAAACCCCTATTACGTATTCCTGCGCCTGTCTTCAAATCCTTATTCAACGTGACAGGTGCAGATCTATGTTGTACTTGTTGGTTCTTACCTCCGACATGAGATGTTCCCAGACTTCCCACAGAGCAGTTATGTCCTTTTCAAAATCTTGATGTGTATCCTCTTACTACCTTTCCGAGGTTCTTCTGGTGTCAAACATGGTTATTTTTGTCTATTCCTTGTCACTTTTTGATCAATAACTTGAATGATCAGATGATATCATCCAGTGAAATGGCTAATGCTGCCCTCAGGCTCTTCTGTGGGACTCACTATAATATGGGTGTCAATGTTGACATGGTATTATAACAGGGATGTAATGTGAATGGTGGATTTAGGTGATTGTCCTGACCAGTTATAGTAACCAGGAGTTGTGTTCATTAGGCACCAAATGGAAGAAAACAAACTGAAAAGGCCATCTTCGTTTTCTGTTGAAAAAAAAACTTTTCAAAATGTCTTCCGTCGAGTACCCGAATGAACATGACCTTGGTTTCACACAAACAGAGAACTGTATTTGGGAGTACTAAGTAATAACAGGTTATACAGAGAGAGGAGTTGGGTTTCTCTTGCTATGCCAGGAAGTACTATTGTTCTCTGTATGGGAAATGCAGCGTGTGGTGTGTTGTGTCGGTTAGCAACGAGGTGAACCACGGCAACAGAACAAGTATATGGATAAGTACAACAGAAGAGGCCTGATTGGTCGTCCTCATTCTCAAACATAAACATAACCTACACACAATAGACATTCATACACACTTTTGTATAAGCAATTCCCATTCTCCTCTCTGACGTAAACTCACTCCAATGTCATTTTGAATACCACAAATGTTCACTAATAAAGAAAAAAACAGTCAAGATTTCTTCTTATCTTTTCTTACTACTCATTTATTTTTTTAGGTTGTTAATTTTATTACACAGACAAATTAGCCACACAAGTAAATTTGATTTTATTCTGTTATTCTTTCACTTTGTTATGTTAATTATTTATATATTTCTCTATTTGTTTAGTGCTGTTGCTAAAAAAGTTACACAAGAACTAACACACTGTTTTCTAACTTGTGAGCACACTGAGGCGGTAAACTAACACTTCAGATAGTAAAACTAAGTTGTCAACAATTTTACATTTACTTCACAGACGCTCTTATCCAGAGCGACTTACAGTCAGCGAGTGCATACATTTTCATACTGGCCCCCTGTGGGAATCGAACCACCAACCCTGGCGTTGCAAACACCATGCTCTACCAACTGAGCTACACGGGGCAATAAAAGAGGAATATAAAAGAGTATGATTGAAGGAAAAATTTGAGTAAAAACAAAAAAGAAGAAATTGGCTAGTGTACATTCACACAACCCTAGCCCACTCAACCCAAACAGTAAGCCCCTCTTTAGACCTGTAGCTAGAGGGGAATTTCACTCCAGAGCATGCAGGTACATGTATGTATGTCGTCATAAAGCCTCTAGGATAAACACAGTGACCTCTGCTGGTCGAGTCTGGGATAGCCAGCAGCATTGGAAACACTTGTTACTGATTTACTATTATTGTAATCAAATACTGAGGAAGTGAAATTGTACTGTATACAAGTATAATTTCAATAACGCAGCCACATCCCGAGTCCCCGGTTCCGACACATTCAGAAATCAAAAGATGGTTTAGTATGTAGTTTATAAGCTCTTACGAAGGCCTGGAGAACAATAAAGTCTTTTCAATGAGAAAACAGATATACACTTTGGTGAAAAAATTAAAATGTCTAAATACTTCTGTTTTCAAACATGTAGCCTACGATCAACACTCGTGATCATTTTAAGGAGAGCAAAAACGGCTTAGCCTACATTTGAACACAACCGCAGAAGCTTTGCTATTCAGCATCTTCCCAATTAAGTAGCCTCTTTTTATTGTTTGGCTACTTGAAGAGAGCTAGGGCCTTGCCTATCACTCACAGCCCACTTCTTCCAATGCATTGTGGAAAAGTGTGCATCGACTTCTACTAGATGAAGAGCCGAAATGAGTATAACATCCTGGTATTTAAACCATAATCAATTTTTTTGAAATGTTGCATAATATAAAACATTCATTCTATTTTCGCATACTGAGAATACCTGATACGTGATTGTGTTGTTTCCCACTATTCATTGATTTTGATAGCACATCCCTATATCTAATTGACCAGCTGTTGACAAAGCCGAAATGACTATGACATCTGCGCATTTAAAGTATACTAGATTTTCTAAATGTCGCAGGAGACTCGTCTGAAGTTGGTAGAGCTAATCTACCTGCTTCTGTCTGTAGCGTCCGAACCGTTTGAGATACAGTTTTGGCCTGCTTGGTGACCTCACCAGACAGTAAATTAGTTAGACCAATAAGAAAGAGAGTTCAAAGAATCTCTGCCAATAAAAGCTAGTTTTCAGTTTTCCCCTCCCTACTCAGACCACTCCCAGACAGTCCTAGCAAAATTCTTACTTCAGAAATACCTCTTTGCTAACAAACTATTTTTGTTAATTTTTTTACCATTTTAGTTGAAAACAATCACATTAAGGTACTTCATTTTTACCCAGAAATTATTTGATATTGAGATAAAAACCGCTGCATTGGAACTTCAACTGACAGTTAGTTTGTTAGTTAGTTAAGTAGTTAATTAGTTAGTTAACAAACTAACAAACTAACCAGTAAATGTAGCTCAGTTGGTAGAGCATGGCGTTTGCAACGCCAGGGTTGTGGGTTCGATTCCCAAGGGGGGCCAGTAGGTAAAATGTATGCACTCACTAACTGTAAGTCGCTCTGGATAAGAGCGTCTGCTAAATGACTGAAATGAGGTAGTAAAGGACAAACGTTAATTTAGGCATCAAAGGGGTTTGTGTATTAATTAATATGGGGAAAAAAACTAGCTAAGTGGCTAATGTTAGCTAGGCTAGGGGTTAGGGTTAAGTTTAGGAGTTGGGTTAAATGGTTAGGGTTTGGGTTAGGGGAGGGTTAGTTAACATCCTAAGTATACTGAACAAAAATATTAATACAACATGTAAAGTGTTGGTCTGATGTTTCATTAGCTGAAATAAAAGATCACAGAAATGTTCCATACACACAAAAAGCTTATTTCTCTCAAATGTTCTGCAGACATTTGTTTACATCCATGTTAGTGAGCATTTCTCCTTTGCCAAGATAATCCATCCACCTGACAGGTGTGGCATATCAAGAATTGATTAAACAGCATGATCATTACACAAGTGCACCTTGTGCTAGGGACAATAAAAGGCCACTCTAAAATGTGCAGTTTTGTCACACAACACAATGCCACAGATGTCTCAAGTTTTGAGGGAGCGTGCAATTGGCATGCTGACTGCAGGAATGTCCACCAGAGCTCTTTCCAGAGAATGGAATGGCTCCCAAGTGGGTGGGCCTACGCCCTCCCAGGCCCACCCATGGCCATGCCCCTGCCCACTCATCTGAAATCCATTGATTAGGGCCTAATGAATTTCTTTCAATTGACTGATTTCCTTGTATGAACTGTAACTCAGTAAAATCGTTGAAATTGTTGCATGTTGCGTTTATATTTTTGTTCAGTATAGTTGCAAAGTAGATAAAAAGTATTAAGTAGTTCAAAAGTTGCTAATTCCACAAAATGTGGAAAAAGTCAAGGGGTCTGAAAAATATCCAAATACACTGTACTACAGTATTTGGTGGTACTGTCCCTCTGTGGTGTTATGGGGTACTACAGTATTTGGTGTTACTGTCCCTCTGTGGTGTTATGGGGTACTACAGTATTTGGTGGCGCTGTCCCTCTGTGGTGTTATGGCAGCGGTTCCCAAACTAGGGGTCGCGACCCCATGTGAAGTTGCCTGATATGAAAATGGAGTCACGGGACAATTTCCAAAATCCCGAAAACAAAAAAAGCATATACAGTGGGGAGAACAAATATTTGATGCACTGCCGATTTTGCAGGTTTTCCTACTTATAAAGCATGTAGAGGTCTGTAATTTTTTCATAGGTACACTTCAACTGTGAGAGACGGAATCTAAAACAAAATTCCAGAAAATCACATTGTATGATTTTTAAGTAATTAATTTGCATTTTATTGCATGACATAAGTATTTGATCACCTACCAACCAGTAAGAATTCCGGCTCTCACAGACCTGTTCGTTTTTTCTTTAAGAAGCCCTCCTGTTCTCCACTCATTACCTGTATTAACTGCACCTGTTTGAACTCGTTACCTGTATAAAAGACACCTGTCCACACACTTAATCAAACAGACTCCAACAACTCCACAATGGCCAAGACCAGAGAGCTGTGTAAGGACATCAGGGATAAAATTGTAGACCTGCACAAGGCTGGGATGGGCTACAGGACAATAGGCAAGCAGCTTGGTGAGAAGGCAACAACTGTTGGCGCAATTATTAGAAAATGGAAGAAGTTCAAGATGACAGTCAATCACCCTCGGTCTGGGGCTCCATGCAAGATCTCACCTCGTGGGGCATCAATGATCATGAGGAAGGTGAGGGATCAGCCCAGAAGTACACGACAGGACCTGGTCAATGACCTGAAGAGAGCTGGGACCACAGTCTCAAAGAAAACCATTAGTAACACACTACGCCGTCATGGATTAAAATCCTGCAGCGCGCGCAAGGCCCCCCTGCTCAAGCCAGTGCATGTCCAAGCCCGTCTGAAGTTTGCCAATGACCATCTGGATGATCCAGAGGAGGAATGGGAGAAGGTCATGTGGTCTGATGAGACAAAAATAGAGCTTTTTGGTCTAAACTCCACTCGCCGTGTTTGGAGGAAGAAGAAGGATGAGTACAACCCCAAGAACACCATCCCAACCGTGAAGCATGGAGGTGGAAACATAATTCTTTGGGGATGCTTTTCTGCAAAGGGGACAGGACGACTGCACCGTATTGAGGGGAGAATGGATGGGGCCATGTATCGCGAGATCTTGGCCAACAACCTCCTTCCCTCAGTAAGAGCATTGAAGATGGGTCGTGGCTGGGTCTTCCAGCATGACAACAACCCGAAACACACAGCCAGGGCAACTAAGGAGTGGCTCCGTAAGAAGCATCTCAAGGTCCTGGAGTGGCCTAGCCAGTCTCCAGACCTGAACCCAATAGAAAATATTTGGAGGGAGCTGAAAGTCCGTATTGCCCAGCGACAGCCCCGAAACCCCCAAGGATCTGGAGAAGGTCTGTATGGAGGAGTGGGCCAAAATCCCTGTTACAGTGTGTGCAAACCTAGTCAAGACCTACAGGAAACGTATGATCTCTGTAATTTAAACAAAGGTTTCTGTACCAAATATTAAGTTCTGCTTTTCTGATGATTTTCTGTGGTTAATGTTAAAAATCGAAATGAAAATTATTCAAATCTAAAAGAATTCAACCAGAGAGCATCCTTAGATCTTGGGAAAAGGCTGCACTTGACCATTACACTTTAATCATTCCCACGGTGAATGGCTAGTCATGCTACGCTATGAAACCACACTATTGCATACTTTTATATTACCGGCCGCAATTGGTATGTAGAAAACAATGTGTTGGGAGGCAAAGGCACAGAAACTCACATCAATATCATTGTCAGATAACACTGTTAAACTAATAATTTATGCTATTGCCAGCAATCAAGAGGAAATCTCTGACTGAACGACTCAAAAACTCCCCAGCTTATGCTCTCCAAATGGACGTTAGCTGTGAGGGCCGAGATGCCCATGTGACAGGTTAAAGGACATATTCATAGCCTGTTATACACTAAAAAGTATTAGTAAGTTCATGGTATGTAAGGATCTTAAAATATCTAAGGTTAAAAAGATCATGCATTCAGTACTAGTCATAGAGATTTATAAAATTCATAATTGTGTTAAAAGGTTAAAATCTGTCAAGTGTACAAAGGGTAAAAATTGTAAGAGGAATGTGTAAACGTTATATTGACTACTTTATTTATGGTGCCTAATTTAAGGGTAAAATTGTTAATCTGTGATCTACTAAATGCTCTTAATCTATGAGCCTGAGATCGATTGCTCTGGTCTCCACCCAACTTTCTGGGGAAATCGCGGTCTTTTTCCTCATTATACTAAAGTTTTCATTGAGGAAACATAACGATTAGTTACCGGAGTGTAACTCCAGTTCTATGAGTGGAGCGGAGCCCCATAGGGGAGCTCTGCTCCTAGTGGTTTACCCTCAGCCCTAAGGCAGCAGCAGCCTGAGACAAAATTATGCACACACCTACAGCCAATAGGAGTACAGGTGTCCCTATAAGAGGGGATGCCTCCCCTCAATCAGCCTCCCGAGATATTTTTCTTCAGCGAGACTAGAGCGGGTCGGCAGGGCCTTAAGTCCTATGGGGCTCCGCTCCACTCATAGAACTGGAGTTACACTCCGGTAACTAATCGTTCTATATCGTGGAGCTCCGCCCCATAGGGGAGCTCTGCTCCTAGTGGTTTAAGGCGGAGCGTAGCGCTCCAAAATGTACTCCCTGCCGAGCCTAACACTTCCCATCGAAACGAGAAAGTCAGGCCTAGCAATGGCTGCAACCGAGTCCCGCAGTACTGCAACTAAAAACCCCTACAGGCGTCACAATATACCGCGTCATCGGTTAAAGACCCGCCCCACCTAGTCCAATGGCAATGCCAATGACTAGTGGGCAGATCACCAGAATAGAAGCCATACTAACCTGTACTAGCAGATAGATGTGCCTCAATATCCTGTGAAAACACTACCGACCACTAATGGAATGACATCAAGTGTCACTCTACATTGTGAACGCGGTAGACCGCCTCACTCACTCAATGGAATCCCAGAGATTAGTGGGCAGGAACAAAAATATGAGTCATACTAACTGAACAAGCAGATAGATGACCTCACATTCTGTAATCAACGCATGCCTCTACTGTACTGACCCTGTCAGTCAGGATTCATGCCACAAAATATGTTTTCTTATCCAAAGCGGACCTGGTGGAAACCCTGTCCATAGTCCTGCTTTTCCCTCTCTTCCTAGCTCAAGATCTCCCTTCAGCTATGCTGAGTACAGACCGAGCCAAAGAGTTAGAAAACACATCTGTCAAAAACACGTCTTCCTAACCAAAGCGGACCTGATGGAAACCTGTGTCCACAGTCCTGCTTCTCCTCTCTTTCTTGCTCAAGATCTCCCTTCAGCCACGCTGAGTACAGATCGAGCCAGAGAATTAGAAGACATATCTAAGAGATAGAAACGGATAAATGGAGACGGCGTCGACCAGGATGCTGCTCTACAGATATCCTCTACTCCTGTTCCTCTGAAAAGGGCAGTAGAAGCCGCTACTCCACGAGTGGAGTGAGCTCTGATACCCTGAGGCAATTGCCGCCCTGCTACCTCATAAGCTGTCTCAATGCCTTCACAAAGCCAGTGAGACAACCTCTGTTTTGAAAGTGGTCTACCTAGTGCAGCCGCACCGTGACACACAAACAACTGAAGCGATGACCTAATCGCTGCTGTGCGCTCGACGTAACACGCCAAAGCGCGTACCGGGCACAGGCGATGGAGCTTTTCCTCACTCCTCTCCCTATGAGGAGGAGGAGAAAAAGCCCACAGCTCCACGGTCTGTGACCTATATGAACTCTTAATAACCTTCGGCACAAATGCCGGGTTAGGACGTAACACTGCTCTGCTCATGTCACCATTGATGGTCAAGCAGTCAGGTCTCGTCGAAAGAGCACACAAATCACTGACCCGCTTAGCTGTAGTCAAAGCGAGCAACAATGCTGTCTTTATAGACAGCATCTTGAGGGGTATTTGATTCAATGGCTCGAACGGCGACTTACATAGCGCTTCGAGTACCAAAGCCAAATCCCACTGAGGAAGCGTGACTCTAGGTGTTGGCCTAAGTCGCCGCGTTCCTAATAGGAAGCGTTTCACTAGAGGGTGGCTAAAGACATTGTCTCTGCCAAAACCCTCATGACAAGCTGAAATCGCTGCTGCAAACACTCTAATCATGGCAGGCGATTTTTGCTTATCAAACATGAGATGTAGAAAAGAGAGAATACTCTCCACCTGACAGCTCATGGGGTCTACACCTTGTGTGACACACCATCGTGAAACACGTTCCATCTACTGGCATACATCTTAGAAGTGGAACTGGCACGTGAACCCTGTATGGTCCTGATCACTGCATCAGATAACCCACGGCGCTCTAGCCTGTCCCTCTCAGCAGCCAGGCCTTCAGTGGTTGGCCGATTATGGGCAATTTCCCTATCGTGCCAGCCGCCTGAGACAACGCATCCCGTCGATGTGGAATTGGCCAAGGTGGCGCAATCAACATCTGACTCATCTCCGCAAACCACGGAGCCCCCGGGCGATCGGGTGCTATCAGTATCACTGACAGCCCCCTGACCTCACCCTGGCTAGCAGTGGGAGAATGCAGGACAGCGGAGGGAATGCATACAGGAGAACTCTCGGCCACGGTTGGTGCGCAAAGGCGTCCCTTCCCAGTGGCGGTTCGTCCTGTTCCCTCAGAGAGAACCACAGAGGACATTGCGCGTTCATGCGTGACGCGAATAGGTCCACCTCGGCTCTCCCGAATTGTTCCCAAATCTGGAGAACAATGTCTGGATGCAGACACCACTCGTCGTCTCGAGGACCCCCTCTTGACATGAGGTCTGCTCCTACGTTCAAGTAGCCCGGAATGTGTGCTGCTCTCAATGAGCGAAGGTGCTCGTGAGCCCACAGCCACAATTCCTCTGCCGCCCGATGGAGAGCAGGAGATCTGACTCCTCCCTGGCGATTTATGTGGGCTACTGTGGTCCGGTTGTCTGACCAGACCAGCACATCACGACCCCGAAGGGTAGACGCGAAGTGGGTCAGAACCAGTCGAACCGTTTCCAACTCCAGGAGGTTGATGTGACGACCTGATTGAGGCCACACACCTCCTATCGCTTGTGTCTGACATGTCCCTCCCCATCCCGTCAGGGACGCATCCGTGAATACTGGGATGTGAGAGGACACCTTTCCTATCGGGACTCCAATAGTTTAGGTCTGCACTGAGCGAGAGGGGAACCACCACCAACCGATGACGTTGACGCAATGGGTCTAGTCTTAGTTGGGCGAACCATCGCTGCGTCCTGCGCATATGCAGGAGTCCCAGCGGAACCACAGAGTGCGCTGACGACATGAGACCCAAAAGTGACATGATCGACAGCGCCGTCACCGTGTGATTCGGACGGCACTTCCTTAGGGCTAGCAACAAGGCTACCCTTCGGGGGTCCGAAATTCGAGCCCTCATCCTCACAGTGTCTAGCTGTATTCCCAGGTAGACAATCTGATGAGTGGGCCAGGGCACGCTCTTTTTCCAATTCACAGCAAACCCCAGACTTGTGAGATGCATCACTGTCTGTGTTGTGTGAGTGATCGCCAGCTCTGCTGACGGGGCGAGAACCAGTAGGTCGTCCAGGTAGGCTAGTAGCCGTATTCCCTGACGACGCAACGGTTCTAATGCCGCCTCCATACACTTGGAAAATGTGCGAGGTGCCAGGGCGTACCCAAATGGCATCCTCGTGTATTCGTACGCCACCCCTTGAAAGGCGAACCGCAGAAACTTCCTGTGACGCGGCTGAACCGGCACATGAAAGTCACGCGTCCTTTAGGTCTATGCTCGTACAAAAGTCCCCTCTCTGGACACATTCCAGCAGACGTTTTGTCGTTAGCATTCGGAAGGGCCGTTTGGTTATGCTCTCGTTGAGAATGCGTAAATCCAAAATCGGCCTCACTCCCCCGTCTTTTTGGGCACTAGGAAATAAGGCGAATATAGCCCTTTGTTCCTTTGCTCCCGGGGAACTACTGTCACCGCCTCCTTCGCCAAAAGTTCCGTAATCTCTGTCATCAGAGCGGCCACTTTGTCTGGCGTTTTCATCACCGTCTCCACCACTCCCCTGAACGGGGGTGGGGTCCGGTGGAATTGGAGAGCATAGCCCTTCTGCAACGTCTGTTCTAGCCAGCGTGAGAGGGTGCAGCTTCTTCGCCACTGCCAGCAATGCACCATGGCGCTCTCTAACCTGGGGATTCCCTGACCCTGAAACCTTCCTTCCACTCTCGTGAATGGGAGATACGCTTTTACAGGCAAACGCGCCGCTAAAGGTGCCTCCCACGAGCCCTCAACGTACCTAGCCAAAGAAGGCATGGCAGGAGCCACTGGTTCTGCCGCCTTCCTTGGCCTGGAATAAGGACCGCCCTCCATCATATCAACCTCCGGTGCGGAGGGAAGAGGGGGCAGCCTTATTGCCAGCCGTTGAGCAGCTCTCTCAATGAGACCCGGAAAATCCGCTCTCAGAGAGGCTGCAGCGAAAGAGAGAGCTTCTGATCTCTCAGAGCTCGTATCCCCTTCGCTATAGGGACTACAAGCCCTCTCGCTCTCCAAAGGAAAGGGGGGCTTGAAAGTATGAGGGACGGGGTCTGACTGTTCCATTGGAATGCCAGACCCTTCCTCAAAATCCCTATCTTCCCCCGAGTCTGCGCCGTCGGACGACGCCTCTGAAGCAGAGGCTAGTATCGACAACACATCCTCAAGGGGGATGTCCTCCCTGAAAAACGCCCAACGCTGCTTCCTCTCCTTTAAAGAAAGGAGGGCGCAGGAGGCGCAATTCGGGGGACTGCAGACGCCTTCCTTGGCATGCTGGGATCCCAAACACACGAAGCATAGGTCGTGGTGGTCACCGGCCGCCATGGAAGTGCATCTGCACTGAGCTCTGAAAATAGCTTTTGGGGGTGGAAAATCTCCCGGTGTGCTCATTTAGACGACGTTGATGTCTGGAATAGTCTTCGTGCTTCGTCTCTTCTTGGCTCTTCAGTCTAGTCATCCAGTCGCTGAAGAAAAGGGGAGGCTGATTGAGGGGAGGCATCCCCTCTTATAGGGACACCTGTACTCCTAATGGCTGTAGGTGTGTGCATAATTTTGTCTCAGGCTGCTGCTGCCTTAGGGCAGAGGGTAAACCACTAGGAGCAGAGCTCCCCTATGGCGCGGAGCTCCACGATATAGAACTGCATCACTCTCGTGATTATTTCTCCCCTTTTTCAGGTACGTTATTGATATAAAACGAGTTAATTTGAATGTAATAACTTGCTAACATGTCAAGAGAGTTTAAGGTATATGTTAGTAACATCTTGAGTAAGTTAGAGTTAAGTTGAAGAGAGTGGTGCGTGTGTGAGTGAAACCTGCTCGGTTGCAGCGAATAATAGCTTCATACTGAGAGTAGCTGCCATTTTATGTTAATTGTGAATGAACATGTGCGCTGTTAATAATATTATGGGTTACTGAGCTAAAGCTACTTTGTGTTTGACAGTTATATTGAAACATTTGTATATGTTTTAGTGAATTACAGTTTATGCTGTTGTGACTTGAATAAGCTTTGTACCCTACAAAACTATCTAGTTCCTGTAGATCTGTTGTTCTGTAAAATGTGGTATTTTTGTAATTATTTCTCCCCTTTTTCAGGTACGTTATTGATATAAAACGAGTTAATTTGAATGTAATAACTTGCCAACATGTCAAGAGAGTTTAAGGTATGTGTTAGTAACATCTTGAGTAAGTTAGAGTTCCCGAGCATGAAACGGCACAGGGGATGTTCAGTGTGCTGCGTGGCTATATTGACGAAAAAATGATTCCATGGGATCGAATAGTGGGCTTTTGCACAGATGGTGCTGCATCTATGGTGGGACGGCAGGCAGCTCTGCACTCTAGTTATGAATGTGTCTCCCTCTGCCACATGGACACATTGTATGATTCACCCACTGAGCTATAATGGATACACTGAGAGCAACTGGCGGCAAAGTGTCCCCCACGAGTGATAACTGCTCACCTCCAACGCTTGGAAGAGCACTTTGGAACCTACTTCCGAATCCGTTTGACTGGCTCAGTTGACATGCCGGTAAGTGAAATCGAACAGCTGATTGAGCTGTCATGTGACCGAAAGCATCCACGAGTCACTACAGAGGAGTTTTGGTTCCTGACTCAAAGGGAATACCCTGCAATCTCCCTTTGAGCATTAATGCAGTGTTCAAAACAACCAGGAACTCGGAACTGGGAACTTGGAAATCTACGACTTCAGTGCGTTCAAGACAACTGGGAACTCAAAGAAAAGAAAACGAGCCCTGACTGGGAAAAATCATTTTGAACGGTCATCCAACTCGGAATTCCAACTCAGGAACTCAGCCCTCTTTCTAGAGCTCCAACTTTCCGACCTGAAAATCACTGACGTCATGATTTGACCTAATATTTTTCTGAGATCCCAGTTGTCTTGAAAGCACCATAAAACTCATGGATTCAGTGCTCTCCTCTGCAATAAAACCAAATATCAATCGAGGTTGGATATGACATCAGAGATGAGGTGCGCACTGTCAACCACGCCCCCTGACTTTGAGAACCTTCGACGCCACATGCATCAAGCACACCCATCTCATTAGTGGTGGTGAGATAAGATACATTATGTCAGACTAATTTGCAATTGACTGGCATAGCCCCAGATTAAAAGTACACTACATTACCAAAAGTATGTGGACACCAGCTCGTGGAACATCTCATTCCAAAATCATGTCCACCCTTTGCTGCTATAACACCCTCCACTCTTCTGGGAAGGCTTTCCACTAGATGTTGGAACATTGCTGCATGAACTTGCTTCCATTCAGCCACAAGAGCATTAGTGAGGTCGGGCACTGATGTTAGGCGATTAGGCCTGGCTCGCAGTTGACGTTCCAATTCATCCCAAAGGTGTTCGATGGGGTTGAGGTCAGGGCTCTGGCACGCCAGTCAAGTTTTTCCACACCAATCTCGACCAACCATTTCTGCATGCACCTCGCCTTGTGCACGGGGTACTGCCATACTAATATAGGAAAGGGCCTTCCCCAAACTGTTGCCATGAAGGTGGAAGCACAGAATCGTCTAGAATGTCATTGTATGCTGTAGCGTTAAGATTTCCCTTCACTGGAACTAAGGGGCCTAGCCCGAACCATGAAAAACAGCCCCAGAACATTTTTCCTCCTCCACCAAACTTTACAGTTGGCACTATGCATTGAGGCAAGTAGCGTTCTCTTGGCATCTGCCAAACCCAGATTCCTCTGTCGGACTGCCAGATGGTGAAGCGTGATTCATCACTCCAGAGAACGCGTTTCCACTGCTCCAGAGTCCAATGGCAGCGAGCTTCACAGCACTCCAGCCGACGCTTGGCATTGCGCATGTGGATCTTAGGCTTGTGTGCAGCTGCTCGGCCTTGGAAAACCATTTCATGAAGGTCCTGACAATGCTTCCAAAGGCAGTTTGGAACTCGGTAGTGAGTGTTGCAACCGAGGACACGCGATTTTTACGCGCTTCAGGACTCACAGGTCCCGTTCTCTGAGCTTGTGTGGCCTACCACTTCGCTGCTGAGCCGTTGTTGCTCCTAGATGCTTCCACTTCATATAATAACAGCACTTACAGTTGACCGGGACAGCTCTAGCAGGGCAGAAATTTGACGAACTGATTTGTTGGAAAGGTGGCATCCTATGACGTTGCCACGTTGAAAATCGCTGAGCTCTTCAGGTTCGGACCATTCTACTGCCAATGTTTGGCAATGGTGATTGCATGGCTGAGTGCTCGATTTTATACACTTGTCAGCAACGAGTGTGGCTAAACTGGCCAAATCCACTAATTTGAAGGGATGTCCACATATCTTTGTATATATGTAGTCTATGTGATAGTGAGTTGAGAAGACAATCAAAAATACTGTTAGAATGTTTTTCAATTTACTGCCATCGCCACAAATAACAAAGTTAACATTGACTGTTAATTACATAATTTTTCACATGGTTGGGATCGCGAGACTGTTCAGATATCTAAATGGGGTGTGGGCCAAAAGAGTTTGGGAACCTGTGTCATGGGGTACTACAGTAATTGGTGGTTCTGTCCCTCTCTGGTGTTATAGGGTACTACAGTAATTGGTTGTAGAGCGTTGGGATGGGATTTTGTACCTTATTATCAAGTGAGGTGAACTAAAATGTAAATCTAAATGAATTAAGCAGACTGTTTATGCTCTTTTCTGCAAATCTTTAAAAAATATACAATACATACAATAACATCTATGTAACATGTCTTTGACATATATTCTCTGACATTACAGCCTGATCAAGTTACTTTTATTCATAATATCACAGACCTAAAAAGTTTGTTTAACTACTGTACTAAAATCCTCACAGTGCAGCAAGGTGTTTTCCTGTTGTTTCCTGATACCTGCATGGACAAAGTCTTAATAAGTGAACATTGATACACTCACTCATCATTAGGCCATAATATAACTCCTTATGTACTCCTGAGTGGCGCAGTGGTCTAAGGCACTGCATCGCAGTGCTAACTGTGCCACTAGAGATCCTGGTTCGAATCCAGGCTCTGTCGCAGCCGGCCGCGACCGGGAGACTCATGGGCGGCGCACAATTGGCCCAGCGTCATCCAGGGTAGGGGAGGGAATGGCCGGCAGGGATGTAGCTCAGTTGATAGAGCATGGCGTTTGCAACGCCAGGGTTGTAGGTTCGTTTCCCAGGGGAGGGCCAGTATAAAAAATATATATGTATTCACTAACTGTAAGTCGCTCTGGATAAGAGCGTCTGCTAAATGACTTAAATGTAAATGTTATCAATGATGAACCTTGGTTTGTGATTGGACACAACTGTTGGTTGTTTTTCAGAATCCCCTGTCTCCAACACAGTCAAGTTGTTACTCCTCTGGATAACCCATTGTGCCTCCACTGGGCCTAACTAAACTCTGTGAGTATAATAAATGACTTCCACTGGTGTAGTTGTAGGAAAAGTAAACTCTACTGTACTCTTGTTGCATCAAAATAGAACTATTCATCAAAATGTGTGTATATGTAAAATTATGTGTATACGTCATACGTCGTTTACTGTTCGAAGCCACTTTTTGAAACAAATCTGATGTGTTATTAATGTAAGGTTCATTATTATATTTTGGGTTAATATGAGGCAAGTTATATTCTTCAAGAATCAACGGGGTATATCATTAATTGAAATGACCTTTGAACAGCAGTAAATATAGCAGATTGTAATTAACATAACATTGGGTCTACAGTTCTCCTTACTGTACCTCCCTAAAGCTGAAGTGTGCCGTGATTGGTGCATAATTCCCAATGTAATACACCATTAATGCTTGAAGATCGAATAATGAGTAAGTGAAGTTGTACTGATAATAATTTGAAGTATAATTTCTCCATGAAACCCTGTTTTGAATCCAATGTCTCTGATGGGCTGCATGTCTGTCTGCCTGTCTGGACAATCGTTCTTAAATGCAGTTTGTTGAGATTTGAGACTGTGTCTTGACTGCTGACATTATGGCTGGAATCATCTGTTTAGAAAGCTTTACATTGTACACCCCAACAGGCCTTTGAACCCTGATACACCTGAACCCTGATACAACTGAACCAATTATAGTGCTGCCACTCTGTGGAAATAAACTGTACTGCAGTTTGAGGGGGCGGGTGGGTTGTAGGGGGAGGGTGGAGGAGGGGGTTGTAGGTGGACAGGGTTATTTGGATTTACAGTCAGTGAACCATAATTGAAGTCTTGAGAGTTTGAGTGCAGATTTTTTATGCAACTTTCCCACAATTGTTTTAATATAATTCTTCTCACATTTACAAAATATATGATATTTATACAAATACTGACATGATCATGTATGTGCCTAAACATGTCTTTGACTGTACTTTGAAAACAAATAATAAGTCTGGCATTTCACCCTGATCAAGTGACTTTTACTTTCAAAATGACAGGCGTGAGGCCGACCTAGAATGTTAATATTTAACCACTGAACCATTCTCCACAGATGAGGTAAAAATATATATTAAATGGCAAAAGGAATTGCATTTAATCCTGATCATGTTACTGTTTGAATCAAAGGTGATGGATATAAAAAGTAAATATTCAACTAAAAGCAGTAACACTAAGACAGTTGATTTGTATTATATTGTGCTGAAGAGTCACATCTTTTATAGTGAAAACCATGATACTTTCAACTGGTGGTAATGTGCAGTGTGATGTAAGTTATTTGACTTTAACAATATGTGGAGTGTGGCTCTGTAGGTTGATGGAATCCTACAATTATTCCTACAATTAACAAATCTTACAATTCTTTCCTTGACCAAGTTTTTCCCGGAATATAAAAAATATATATATTGACATTTTTCGACTGCACCTGTGGCCAATAATTATAAACTGCCTTGCCCTTCGCTTCCAATACATATTGATTAATATAAAAACCTTATCAATATCTATAAATTAAATGCACGTACACAGTACAAATACACTATAAATACAGTGCCTTCAGAAATTATTCATACCCCTTTATTTTTTCAACATTTTGTTGTGTTACAGCCTGAATTGTAAATGGATTAAACTGAGATTTTGTGTCACAGATCTACAACCAATACCCCATCATTTCAAAGTGGAATTTTGTTTGTAGAACATTTTCAAAATGAATAAAAAATTAAAAGCTGAAATGTCTTTAGTCAATAAGTATTCAACCCCTTTGTTATCTCAAGCCTAAATCAATTCAGTAGTAAACATTTGCTTAACAAGTTACATCAGTTGCATGGACTTATTCTGTGTTCAATAATAGTGGTTAAGATGATTTTTGATTGACTACCCCATCGCTGTACCCCACACATACAATTTTCTGTAAGGTCCCTCAATCAAGTAGTGAATTTTAAGCACAGATTTAACCACAAAGACCAGGGAGGTTTTTCAATGCCTTGCAAAGAATTGGTAGATTAAAAAAAGCATACGCTGAATATCCCTTTGAACATGGTTAAGTTGTTAATTAGGCTTTGGATGGTGTATCAATACACACAGTCATTACAAAGATACAGGCTAAGAGGAAGGAAACTGCTCAGGGACTTCACCATGAGGCCAATGGTAATTTTAAAACATTGATAGAGTTAGAGAGTATAATGGTTGTGATATGAGAACTGAGGACGGATCAACAACATTGTAATTACTCCAAAATACTAACGTAAATGAAAGAGTGAAAATAAGTAAGCCTGTAAAGAATACAAATATTCATGCATCCTGTTTGCAACAAGACACTTCAGTAATCCTGCAAAAAAATTGGCAAAGAAATTTACTTTTTGTTCTTAATACAAAGCATAATGTTTGTGGGAAAATCGAAAACACAACACATCACTGAGTACCGCTATTCATATTTTCAAGCATCGGTAGCTGCTTCATGTTATGGGTATGCTTGTCATTGGCAAGGACTAGGACGTTTTTTAGGATAAAAAGAAATGGAATACAGCTAAGCACAGGCAAAATCCTAGAGGGAAACCTGGTTCAGTCTGCTTTCCAATAGACACTGGGAGACATTTACCTTTCAGCAGGACAATAGCCTAAAACACAAGGCCACATATACACTGGTGTTGCTTACCAAGACGACATGGAATGTTCCTGAGTGGCCTAGTTACAGTTTTTACTTAAATCAGCTTGACAATCTATAGCAAGACTTGAAGATGTATTTCTAGCAATGGTCAACAACCAACTTGACTGATCTTGAAGATTTTTAAAAAGAATAATGGGTACATATTGTACAATCCAGGTATGCAAAGTTCTTAGACTTACCCAAACATACTCACAGCTGTAATTGCTGCCTAAGGTGTTTCTAACATATATTGTCTCAGGGGGTGAATACCGTATATATATTTGAAATAAATGTTAGAATTTTTCTTCCACTTTGACATTACAAAGTATTTTGTATAGATCGTTGACAAATCAATTTTAATCCCACTTTATAACACAACAAAATGTGGTAAAAGTCAAGCCGTGTGAATACTTTCTGAAGGCGCTGTAGCTACAGTTGAAGTTGGAAGTTTACATACACCTTAGCCAAATACATTTAAACTCAGTTTTTCGCAATTCCTGACATTTAATCCTAGTAAAAATGCCCTGTCTTAGGTCAGTTAGGATCACCACATTATTTTAAGAAAGTGAAATGTCAGAATAATAGTAGAGAGAATGATTTATTTCAGCTTTTATTTCTTTCATCACATTCCCAGTGGGTCAGAAGTTTACATACACTCAATTAGTATTTGGTAGCATTGCCTTTAAATTATTGAACTTGGGTCAAACGTTTCGGGTAGCCTTCCACAAGCTTCCCACAATAAATTGGGTGAATTTTGGCCCATTCCTCCTGACAGATCTGGTGTAACTGCATTAGGATTGTAGGCCTCCTTGCTCGAACACGCTTTTTCAGTTCTGCCCACAAATGTTCTATAGGATTGAGGTCAGGGCTTTGTGATGGCAACTCCAATTCCCTTGACTTTGTTGTCCTTAAGCCATTTTGCCACAAATTTGGAAGTATGCTTGGGGTCATTGTCCATTTGGAAGACTCATTTGCGACCAAGCTTTAACTTCCTGACTGATGTCTTGAGATGTTGCTTCAATATATCCACATACTTTTCCTTCCTCATGATGCCATCTATTTTGTGAAGTGCACCAGTCCCTCCCGCAGCAAAGCACCCCCACAGCATGATGCTGCCACCCCCGTGCTTCACGGTTGGGATGGTGTTCTTCGGCTTGCAAGTACCCCCTTTTTCCTCCAAACATAACGATGGTCATTATGGCCAAACAGTTCTATTTTTGTTTCATCAGACCAGAGGACATTTCTCCAAAAAGTAAGATCTTTGTCCCCGTGTGCAGTTGTAAACCATAATCTGCCTTTTTTATGGCGGTTTTGGAGCAGTGGGTTCTTCCTTGCTGAGCGGCCTTTCAGGTTATGTCGATATAGGACTCGTTTTAATGTGGATATAGATACTTTTGTACCTGTTTCCTCCAGCATGTTCACAAGGTCCTTTGCTGTTGTTCTGGGTTGATTTGCACTTTTCGCATGAAAGTGCGTTCATCTCTATGAGACAGAACGCGTCTCCTTCCTGAGCGGAATGACGGCTGCGTGGTCCCTTGGTGTTTATACTTGTGTACTATTGTTTGTACAGATGAACGTGGTACCTTCAGGCATTTGGAAATTGCTCCCAAGGATGAACCAGACTTGTGGAGGTCTACAATTATTTTTCTGAGGTCTTGGCTGATTTCTTTTGATTTTCCCATGATGTCAAGCAAAGAGGCACTGCGTTTGAAGGTAGGCCTTGAAATACATCCACAGGTACACCTCCAATTGACTCAAATTATGTCAATTAGCCTATCAGAAGCTTCTAAAGCCATTACATCATTTTCGGGAATTTTCCAAGCTGTTAAAAGGCACAGTCAACTTAGTGTATGTAAACTCATGACTGTAAGTGGCTTTGGATAAAAGCGTCTGCTAAATGGCATATTATTATTATATTATTAAACTTCTGACCCACTGGAATTGTGATACAGTGAATTATATGTGAAGTAATGTCTGTAAACAATTGTTGGAAAAATTACTTGTGTCATGCACAAAGTAGATGTCCTAACTGACTTGCCAAAACTATAGTTTGTTAACAAGAAATGTGTGGAGTGGTTGAAAAACGAGTTTTAATGACTCCAACCTAATTGTATGTAAACTTCCGACTTCAACTGTACATTTTGGTAACACTTCAGTCCACTACATCCTCCTGTCTGATGATCCATCCTTGTGTTCCATCTGCTTCTACAGCCTATCTCTCCAGAATACGACTAAGAGCTTATGCAGCCAACAGTAGTTCCAAGCTTTCATATGGAATTGTTTTAAGAAAGTCATACCAAGGATCATTTTGCCATTTGATTTAGAATTTTAAGACCCCTTGGAGTATAACAAAATATATGTACTGTGTATGTGTGTGTATATATATATATATATACACACACACACACACACACACACACACACACACACACACACACACACACACACACACACAACCAGTCCAAAGTTTGGACACACCTGCTCATTTAAGGGTTTTTCTTTATTTTTACTATTTTTTACATTGTAGAATAATAGTGAAGACATCAAACTATGAAATAACACATATGGAATCATATGGGAAAAAAGTGTTAAACAAATCAAAATATATTTTCCAACAGTCTTGAAGGAGTTCCCACATATTCTAAGCACTTGTTGGCTGCTTTTCCTTCACTCTTTGGACTAGTACTGTACATATTAGTGTGTAGCCCAAACTGTTCTGACGCTACAGACAGAAGTTGGCAGATTGGCTGTACCGACTTCAGACGAATCCCAAGACGCTTTTTCGGACACTACAGACGTTTTTTTGTGAGAAGACCGATTTTCATGATGTCTCATGGTCTAACAGACTCCGCTCTAGCTCTGCCACCTTTCACCGCAGATGTGGGTGTGCGACATCGGTGGATGCCGTGGATTGAGATGCACCAATGCAAAACAATAGATATCTTCAACTGAAAGCTTTGGGGGGGGGGGGATTATTTTATTATGCTAATTAGATTTTTGTGGGGCCGCTCTAGGGCGGTTACAGAAGCAGTTTTCTTTATAAAATAAATGAATGTTGATTTATAGCACATGCTCAGATCCTATTTACTCAACTATCTACACATGCTAAAACACTTAAAATATGACTGAGATAATACATTAATACTTTAACACTGTTCTTTGTCTCTTTCTCTAGTGGGATTGAAGTCTGCTCCCCCCAAAAACCCCAAATCCATCAAAGCATGGAAAATAACCAGTCAGTCCAACATGAGAGTGATTCAAGTGATGACAGTATGGGATCACCACCTGAGAGTGAGTAAGATTTTATGGAGCAGTTTCACCTGTAAGCCCAATACAACATTATATTATCGAGGGACATTTCTGTGGACATCTCTTAAAAAATGTATAGGACTATGCTTAAACTATGCTTAAACAAAACGAAAAGTTTTTTACGTGTAATCCAGTATTATTTGCGAGATTATTAAACCATTTCTACGTTTAATTCATGATTAACGCATTGTTCAACTAATCTTTTCTACCCAAAATCAACATTAGGTGCAACCCATATGTTTTGTTTCCATTGTATGGTATTTAATTATTACAGGAATGGCCAAAGTATATTACATTTATTCCATGATTCACGTTTTATTTATTATTTGATGTAAGGGAATTGTCTTTATGTTGTCAAAACTCATGTGTTTACTGTAAATAGCAATTTAAAAGGATTTTTGATGACCTAAATGGGATATGGTCTTTTGAATTCCTTTCACTGTCTAAATAAACACTCTGTTTTTCAGTGAGATTGAAAGAACTGCAAAAGGAATGCAAGCAAAGTGTTCAAGTATTCAGACACCTCCTTGATAGAAGTTTGAAGGACCTTCAGGCAAACGTGAAAGAGCTTTATCGGATAGCTGACAGTTATGAGAGTTGGTACCGTGGTACTACTATAGGTAGTCTGACAGGGGGTATTATTGGGGCGGCTGGAGGTGTCACTACTTTAATCGGCCTTGGCTTGGCTCCATTCACTTTTGGCTTATCCATGGCTGTTGCCGGGGTGGGTACGGGGATATGTGCAGTTGGTGGGATTGCTGGCGCTGCTTCTAACATCACCAGCATGGTGAGTCAACATTGCGATCGACAGAACATTCAGAAAATTCAGAAGGATTTTCTGGAAAAAGTACAACCAATTCAGGAAAGCTTGCATAAAATCGGGGTTGGAGTTTGTAAGAGAGCAGCTTCTCTGTGTCGAGATGAGATTGTCTTTTTTGGTGAGATTGCAAATATTGCCAAACTAGACACAGTGAGGGTTATTCAGACAATCAGGGACATGGCTAAACAGTATGAGCAGGTTGTAGACACATTTGTAAAGATAAAGAAAGAACTTGATAGACTCGTAAAATAATGAACTGAAAAAAACATTGATTAAGAAAAAATAATAATATGAAAACAATCAGATTATACTGCTTTATCATTATTTTCAGAGAAGATAATGTATTTCACAAAGGTAACTGTATCCTGGGTATAGAATTGTAATGTATGAACTATGCCTATGTATATGGACTTATCAAGATACAGTACATGGTAGTTTTACCAGGCCATATGGTCTATCTTGATTTTATATTTGTATAGAAACATATTGTTTTTGATATTTCTTATTTTTTATTATGTTATTTGTTAAGCACTTTGAACTGAATTTGTTGAAAGAAATGTGCTAATGTGTGTTTGATTTGTTTTTTTCTACTTTAGTTTAAACAATGTATGACTAATATGCTCCCGACATAGCTACAGTATGTCTCCTGAGGATGTACATGTAAAAATGTAGTCTACATGTAAATATAAATGTAAAATATGATATTCTGGTTTGTTTAATCAGCTAGCTCCCAATGTAGCGTATGTGCCTTGGCAATACTTTGAGGAAGTCAGCTAAGCAATGTTAATTGACGTTTATTTTCTCCTTTTATTTGTTAAGCACTTTGAAATGCATCCTCTGTAAGAATTTTTCAATATAAATTAAGTTTGATTTGATTAGACTTTTATGTCTCTTTTGTGAAAAGTACATTAAACCAACGTTATAATTGACAGTAAATGTTCAGCAAACTATTCATTTGACATTGTTATTAAGTTATTATTGAATGAATACAAGTGTATAATCAAATGCTGTATAGCAAACATATTTGCTGATGACTTTTACTGATTAAAAAAGCCATGATAAAAAAAGGCTACATTTTTGTCAAAAATGTGTCCTTCATTTCCAGATATTAAAATAAAATCCATGTTTCTCAAACGTCCAATTTTGAAAGTTGTTCAATCATCAAATATCATTGATTTGAACATGGAACCTTTGGCACCAGAGGGAGATGCTTACGCCCATTACCAACTCCCCTAGCAAAACCAAAACCTACTTGAAGGTAACAGCGCTCAATGTTGCCCTTAGTGGCCAGTTTCCACGTTATCACCCAACGTCCTCAGACATGGCTGGACTTCGAATACTGACTTGTATCACGGGTGACCTGACTGATATCCTTTGTTGTATTCTCCACTTCCTCATCACCACAGGGCCCACATCAAGACACCTGTAAGACCACACACACAAAAGATGTGACTATTGCACAAGTCACTCTCCAGTCCACGCCCCTCATCACATTACAATATACACTGAGTGTACAAAACATTAAGGATGCCTGCTCTTTCCAGGACATAGACTGACCAGGTGAATCTAGGTGAAAGCTATGATCTCTTATTGATGTCACTTGTTAAATCCACTTCAATCAGTGTAGATGGAGGGGAGGAGACAGGTGAAAGAAGGATTTTTGAGACAATTGAGACATGGATTGTGTATGTGTGCCATTCAGAGGGTGAATGGGCAAGACAAAAGATTTAAGTGCCTTTGAACGGTGTATGGTAGTAGGTGCCAGGCGCACCAGTTTGCGTCAAGAACTGCAATGCTGCGGGGTTTTTCACGCTCAACCGTTTCCTGTGTGTCAATAATGGTGCGGGGTGCAACTCAATATTAGGAAGGTGTTCCTAACGTTTGGTATACTCAGTGTACTTTGAAGTAAAACTAACACCAAGTCACACAAAAATATACATGGGTGAAAAAAACACCCACGAAATGTATATAAATGTCTTGATATGAATTGGTGGAAATACAGCAAATGTTAGAATAACAGAAGGGATACTCAAAAACAAACAAAGGTATACATCATCCAGAATACAGTTTCCACTCTGATGTTGTACAGTGGGGAAAAAAAGTATTTTGTCAGCCACCAATTGTGCAAGTTCTCCCACTTAAAAAGATGAGAGGCCTGTACTTTTCATCATAGGTACACGTCAACTATGACAGACAAATTGAGAGAAAAAACCTGAAAATCACATTGTAGGATTTTTAATGAATTTATTTGCAAATTATGGTGGAAAATACGTATTTGGTCACCTACAAACAAGCAAGATTTCTGGCTCTCACAGACCTGTAACTTCTTCTTTAAGAGGCTCCTCTGTCCTCCACTCGTTACCTGTATTAATGGCACCTGTTTGAACTTGTTATCAGTATAAAAGACACCTGTCCACAACCTCAAACAGTCACACTCCAAACTCCACTATGGCCAAGACCAAAGAGCTGTCAAAGGACACCAGAAACAAAATTGTAGACCTGCACCAGGCTGGGAAGACTGAATCTGCAATAGGTAAGCAGCTTGGTTTGAAGAAATCAACTGTGGGAGCAATTATTAGGAAATGGAAGACATACAAGACCACTGATAATCTCCCTCGATCTGGGGCTCCACGCAAGATCTCACCCCGTGGGGTCAAAATGATCACAAGAAAGGTGAGCAAAAATCCCAGAACCACACGGGGGGACCTAGTGAATGACCTGCAGAGAGCTGGGACCAAAGTAACAAA
The DNA here is from genome assembly GCF_020615455.1 of Coregonus clupeaformis. Taxonomy (NCBI): domain Eukaryota; kingdom Metazoa; phylum Chordata; class Actinopteri; order Salmoniformes; family Salmonidae; genus Coregonus; species Coregonus clupeaformis. The sequence goes on from NC_059230.1 coordinate 3,907,701, forward strand.
GCCTACCATCAGTAACACACTACGCCGCCAGGGACTCAAATCCTGCAGTGCCAGACGTTTCCCCCTGCTTAAGCCAGTACATGTCCAGGCCCATCTGAAGTTTGCTAGAGTGCATTTGGATGATCCAGAAGACGATTGGGAGAATGTCATATGGTCAGATGAAACCAAAATATAACTTTTTGGTAAAAACTCAACTCGTCGTGTTTGGAGGACAAAGAATGCTGAGTTGCATCCAAAGAACACCATACCTACTGTGAAGCATGGGGGGTGGAAACATCATGCTTTGGGGCTGTTTTTCTGCAAAGGGACCAGGACGACTGATCCGTGTAAAGGAAAGAATGAATGGGGCCATGTATCGTGAGATTCTGAGTGAAAACCTCCTTCCATCAGCAAGGGCATTGAAGATGAAACGTGGCTGGGTCTTTCAGCATGTCAATGATCCCAAACACACCGCCCGGGCAACGAAGGAGTGGCTTCGTAAGAATCATTTCAAGGTCCTGGAGTTGCCTAGCCAGTCTCCAGATCTCAACCCCATAGAAAATCTTAGGAGGGAGTTGAAAGTCTGTGTTGCCCAGCGACAGCCCCAAAACATCACTGCTCTAGAGGAGATCTGCATGGAGGAATGGGCCAAAATACCAGCAACAGTGTGTGAAAACCTTGTGAAGACTTACAGAAAACGTTTGACCTGTGTCATTGCCAACAAAGGGTATATAACAAAGTATTGAGAAACTTTTGTTATTGACCAAATACTTATTTTCCACCATAATTTGCAAATAAATTCATAAAAAATCCTACAATGGGTAGTGAATACTCGGACAGAGTGGTAAGATCCAATCGCAGAATAGCGATGCTTTATTTGAGTACAGACAAGGGAATAGCTAATCGTGGTCGGGCGGGCTGTGGTCAAAACCGGGCCAGGCAGAGACAGGCAGAGGTACCACAGGAGCGGGCTTAGTCGTAGTCGGGGGCACAGGCACAGGATCAGAGGACGGTAATCACTGGGGTAGACAAGCAGAGGATTAAGCAATTCGGGGAGTCAAACAACAAGGCACAGGTCGGATACACGGGTAATCAAAAACAACAAACTCTCTCTCTCTCTCGGAACAAAACGCTTAGCAAGTCACAATGGAACAATACCTCGCACCGACTGAACTTCTGAGCACACCTTATAGCCTACCCTAATTACGGACAGGTGTGCTCAGAACTCAGGTGAACCAGATCGAGTCTGATGACTCCCCCTCTCTGTAGATCGGGAAGTGTCAGACTCTGTCTAGACCCAGCCAACCCCCGATCCCTTACAGTATCCCCTCCCCAGGGCCGGCTCCTGACGGCCTTCTACCTCTACCGGGTGGTCTTCCTCTGGGTCGGGGTCCGGGATGATCTGGGTGTTCAGCGTGGAAAGTGGCCTTGAGAGCGGGGTCTAGTATGTCCTTAGCAGGGACCCAGGACCGTTCCTCCGGTCCATATCCCTCCCAGTCCACGAGATATTCGATGCCCCCTCGTCTCCGTCTTGACTCCAGTATCTCGTGGACTGTATAGGTGGTGTCCTGTTCATCCTCCAAAGGTGGTGTAGTAGGTTGTTGAGCGATTGGTGGATACATCGGGCTATAATGGACAGGTTTCAACAGGGAGACGTGGAACGTAGGGTTTATCCTGTAGTGTCGAGGGAGTAACAGACGGTAGGTGACAGGGTTAATACGTCTCTGTACCTTGAAGGGACCAATGTACCTGGGTTGGAGCTTCTTGCAGCTCCGTCGGAACCGCAGGTCTCGGGTAGACAGCCACACTCGCTGCCCGGGTTGATAAGTGGGAGTAGGTCTCCGGCGTCGGTCGGCATAGGTCTTTTGCTGTTGTGAGGCTTGACTGAGATGTTGATGGGCCGTCTCCCAGACCTGCGCACTCCGACGGAACCACTCGTCCACCGCCGGTACCATCCCGGGTGCGGTATCCCACGGGAACAGGGGTGGTTGATACCCTAGAACACAAAGAAAGGGCGTTAGACGTAGGGAGGTGTGAATGAGTGAGTTCTGAGCATACTCTACCCAAGGAAGGAATCGGCTCCACTCTTGCGGCTGCCGCGAACATTGTTGACGTAGATACTTCCCAATTTCCTGGTTAAGCCGTTCTCTCTGCCCATTGGCCTGGGGATGATATCCGGAGGTGAGGCTCACCGAGATGCCCAAGCGTTCGCAGAAGGCCTTCCAAACCCGGGATACGAACTGGGGTCCCCGGTCGGAAACAATATCCTCCGGAACACCAAACTGCCTGAACACCTGGTTAAACATAGTCTCCGCCATCTGAGTGGCGTTAGGTAAACGGGTCATGGGTACTAACCGACACATCTTGGAGAATCGATCGATGACCACGAGAATTACAGTATGGCCCTCTGATTCTGGTAGGTCGGTAACAAAGTCCATAGCAATGTGCGACCAGGGTCGTTGAGGAGTTGGCAATGGCATCAGCTTACCCTCCGGTAGTGCTCGAGGCGCCTTGGACTGAGCACATACTGGGCAGGATAATACGTAGTCTCTGACGTCATCTGTGAGGGAATCCCACCAGTATTTTCGACTGATGAGTCGTGTAGTTCGAGTGATTCCGCGATGACCAGATCCTAGCGACGTGTGGCACCATTCCATCAGTTGAGGTCGAAGCGGAGCTGGTACAAACACCTTCGACACCGGGGTTTCTGGAGGGGCTGGTTTCGCTTGTAGGCTCTCCTGAATCGTGTCATCGATAGCCCACCTCACAGGACCAGCACGGCAACTCATGGGGAGGATAGGTTCTGGTTCAACCGGTCTGTCAGCGCGCTCGAACCGTCGGGAAAGCGCGTCCGCCTTACAATTCTTGGACCCGGGAATATAAGAGACAGTGAATTGGAAACGGTTGAAGAATAAAGACCACCTTGCTTGTCGGGAGTTCAGTCGTTTAGCACTGTGAAGATACTCCAGATTGCGGTGGTCCGTGAGCACTTGGAACGGATGAGCTGCTCCATCCAGCCAATGTCTCCACTCCTCCAGTGCTAACTTCACCGCCAGTAATTCACGATTTCCCACGTCGTAGTTCTGCTCGGCCGAATTCAGCTTCTTAGAAAAAAAAGCACAGGGTCGTGATTTGGGAGGCTCACCTTGGCACTGGGATAGCACGGCTCCAACTCCAACCTCCGAGGCGTCCACCTCCACGATGAACGGCAAGGTAGGATCCGGCTGACATAAAATGGGAGCGGTGGTAAATCGTTGTTTCAATGTCTCAAAAGCCCGCACTGCCCCCTCCGTCCATTTCAGACCACGACCCTTGTGGCTGGTCATCGCCGACAGGGGAGCTGCGGTTGTGCTGAAATTACGTACGAACCGTCTATAGTAATTGGCAAACCCTAAGAATCTCTGGAGCTCTTTCACCGTCTGGGGTTGAGGCCAGTCTCGTACAGCTTGCACCTTGGATTCATCCAGTTTTACCCCGTCGGGAGTGAGTATGGCCCCAAGGAAGGAAATCGTCGTGACATGGAATTCACTCTTTTCGGCCTTCACGAACAGAGAGTGTTGTCGGAGTCGGTCCAGAACCTGTCGTACATGGGACACATGTTCACTCAGAGAGTTCGAGTAGATTAGGATGTCATCAATGTACACTATGACAAAGCGATCAATCAAGTCCCTGAAAATGTCATTCATGAACGTCTGGAACACAGAGGGCGCGTTAGTAAGTCCATAATGTCCTCGATGAGTGATGAAGGCGGTCTTCCATTCATCCCATTCTCTAATGCGCACCAGATTGTACGCACTCCTGAGGTCCAGTTTACTGTAGATGGAGGCCTGCCCCACCTGCTCGAGGGCTGCTGGAATCAAAGGAAGGGGGTAACGATTTTTAATGGTGATATCGTTCAAACCTCGATAGTCTATACAAGGACGCAGTCCGCCATCCTTTTCTTAACAAAGAAAAAACTGGATGCGGCGGAGACGTAGATGGGCGAATGGCCCCTTGCTGAAGTGCCTCATCAATATACTTGCTCATTGATTCTCGTTCCGGCTGTGACAAAGGGTAGATTCGTCCGCGAGGAGGTGTAGCCCCGGATAGCAGATAAATTGCACAATCCCAGGCCCGATGCGGTGGTAACACGGTAGCCCTCACCTCGGAGAACACCTGCGCGTAATCCTGGTACTCTGTAGGAACAACAGTAGACACCGCACCCTTCGCATCCTCCACAGTAGACGTTTTGCAAGGTAAAATGAGGCACTCTGCCCTACATACCTCACTCCAAGCCGTGATATCGGCAGATTTCCAGGAGATGACCGGATCATGGGTAACGAGCCAGGGGTGGCCGAGGACTAGCGGCTCCCGTGGAGCGGAGATGACGAACAGAATGATGTTCTCATGGTGCAGGGAGCCCACTTGTAACTTGATCTCCTCGGTACGGTGCGTAATGAACCCAGTGCCCATGGGCTCACCATCTAGCGCGTTGACTCGCAGGGGAGGTTGAATTGGGATAAGTTGAACTCCCAACTCCTCATTAAGACCCATATCCAGAAAGCTGGCAGCCGCTCCGGAATCAATAAGTCCTTCCAACCTGCGCACTTTCTCTCCGACAGATAAGGTAACTGGCACATACATTTGTTTGGATGTAATGTTCAAAACTGGAGTCTCACTCACCGGTTTGGCAGTTCCGAGGCGATATCCTGGGGTACGGTTTGGTCGTACCGGACATTGACGAACGAAATGACCCGACTGACCACAATACAGGCATAGTCCGTCTTGCCGACGTTGTTGTCTCACCGACCCTTGTAGAGGTGACCGTCCCAGTTGCATAGGTTCCTCCTCAGATTCTCTCCTCCGCTCTGTCGATTGCTTAGGACTAGTGATCGAGGGCTCCCGGACTGTGGATACCTTGTGTTGCACTATAAGATTATCAATAGAGATGGCTATTTTGATAAACTCATGTAGCGCAGTGATATCTCCTCGACAAGCCAACTCAGTCTGTACTTCCTTGCGCAGCCCTCTTCGGAAAACGGTGAGCGAAGCCGTCTCGCTCCATCCGCTACCGGCTGCTATAGTACGGAACTCTAAAGCGTAGTCGGCTACGGTGCGACGGCCCTGCTGAAGTTCGCATAGTTGGTCTCCCACACTACGCCCAGATACTGGGTGGTCGAACACCTCTTGGAACAGTCTCTTGAACTGAACTTCCGCATTCAACTCGGGGACCTCAGCTGCCCACAGCGCAGTAGCCCAATCCAGTGCTCTTCCCGTTAGCAGAGAAATCATGAAATCCACCCTGCTACGGTCATCGGGAAACATATACAGGGACGTCTGAAGTAGAAACCCCTGACATTTGCCAGGTTCCCCATCGTACCTAGTCGGTAGAGAAATCGGAGGTGTAGGACGAGGACTGACCGTGCTCGGGGTGATGCCTTCAGCCGCACCAGAGTTGAGTAGCTGCAGGAGTTCATCCATCCGTTTCTCCTGTATCTCCCATCGCCTCTGTAATTCCGCTGGATCCATGGTAATGGCGAGGTATTCTGTAATGAATACTCGGACAGAGTGGTAAGATCCAATCGCAGAATAGCGATGCTTTATTTGAGTACAGACAAGGGAATAGCTAATCGTGGTCGGGCGGGCTGTGGTCAAAACCGGGCCAGGCAGAGGTACCACGGGAGCGGGCTTAGTCGTAGTCGGGGGCACAGGCACAGGATCAGAGGACGGTAATCACTGGGGTAGACAAGCAGAGGATTAAGCAATTCGGGGAGTCAAACAACAAGGCACAGGTCGGATACACGGGTAATCAAAAACAACAAACTCTCTCTCTCTCTCGGAACAAAACGCTTAGCAAGTCACAATGGAACAATACCTCGCACCGACTGAACTTCTGAGCACACCTTATATCCTACCCTAATTACGGACAGGTGTGCTCAGAACTCAGGTGAACCAGATCTAGTCTGATGACTCCCCCTCTCTGTAGATCGGGGAAGTGTCAGACTCTGTCTAGACCCAGCCAACCCCCGATCCCTTACACAATGTGATTTTCTGGATTTTTTTTTTCTCATTTTGTCTGTCATAGTTGACGTGTACCTATGATGAAAATTACAGGCCTCTCTCATCTTTTTAAGTGGGAGAACTTGCACAATTGGTGGCTGACTAAATACTTTTTTCCCCCACTGTATATGCATAGGCCCCGATTCTGATAAGGGCATACAGTAGGTGTCTAAAAGGACTTTCAGTACAGCTGGTGAACACACAATGCTACTAGTGCGATGAGGTGGTGTTGAAGGAGTCAGGCGCAGGAGGGTAAATCACAGAATTACAGGCTTTAATCCGCAAAATACAGGTTTACGCAGAAATGCGTCAAACACACTCCAGGGCACAAAAGAGGTGCACTGGAAAATACAAGGCACACAGGAAATATTCCCGTCGATACAAAATACACGAGCTCCACAATAAACAATCACCCACACAGACAATGAAGCAGAGGGAACACTTATACAATGACTAATGAGGGAATAAGGACCAGGTGTGTGTGATTGAAGACAAGACAAATTGAGTGATGATAAATGGATCGGCAGTAGCTAGTAAGCCGGTGACGCCGAAACCTGCCCGAACAAGGAGGGGAGGCAGCCTCGGCGGAATGCGTTACAGTACCCCCCCCCTCCCGCACCTCAGACTCCTGGAGCGGACCAACTACCACCGGCCTGAGGAGAGACACATGAAATGTTGGGTTAATACGGTAATCAGGGGGAAGTAATAACCTGTAAGTGACCTCGTTGATTATCCTCAGGACTTTGAACGGCCCCACAAACCGCGGGCTCAGCTTCCGGCAGGGCAGGCAGAGGGGCAGATTCCGGGTCGAGAGCCAGACCCGATCCCCCGGTTCAAAGAAGGGGGCCTCACTGCGATGGCTGTCAGCGTTGGCCTTCTGACGACGCACGGCGCGTTGAAGGTGAACGTGGGCAGCATCCCACTTCTCCTCCGCGCGCCGAAACCAGTCATCCACCGCAGGAGCCTCGGTCTGGCTCTGGGGCCATGGTGCCAGAACCGGTTGGTAACCTAGAACACACTGGAAAGACGTTAGGTTAGTGGAGGAGTGGCGGAGAGAGTTCTGGGCATATTCTGCCCATGGCAATAACACAGACCACTCCCCCGGCTGGTCCTGGCAGTAGGACCGCAGGAACCTACCCACGTCCTGATTTACCCGTTCCCCCTCTCATTACTCTCGGGGTGGAACCCAGAGGTCAGGCTGACCGAGACCCCCAGACGTTCCATGAACGCCTTCCAGACCTTGGACGTGAACTGGGGACCTCGGTCAGACACTATATCCTCTGGTACCCCGTAGTGCCGGAAGACGTGTGTAAACAGGGCCTCCGCAGTTTGCAGAGCTGTGGGGAGACCGGGCAGAGGGAGGCGGCAGGCTTTAGAAAAGCGGTCCACAACGACCAGGATGGTGGCGTTACCTTGGGAGAGGGGAAGATCAGTTAGAAAATCCACACTTAGGTGAGACCATGGTCGTTGTGGAACTGGTAAAGGTTGTAACTTACCAGCCAGCTGGGAGGTGCCTAGGTGCCTTACTCTGGGCGCACACCGAGCAGGAGGAGACATACACCCTCACGTCCTTAGCCAAGGTAGGCCACCATTATTTTCTGGTCAGGCAGCGCACTGTACGGCCGATACCTGGGTGACCAGAGGAGGGTGACGTGTGTGCCCAGTAGATCAGACGATCACGGATAAGAGCAAGCACGTACTGTAGCCCATCTGGACTCTGAGGTGAAGAGGGATCCGTGCGTAATGCCTGCTCTATATCCGCGTCCATACTACCGGCGCCACAATGCAGGAGGCCGGCAGTATGGGGGAGTTGTCGCTGGGCCTCTCCTCTGTGTCATACAGCCTCTCCTCTGTGTCATACATATATATATAAAACAAATGAAAATTAAAAACATACTCTAAAATTATTATTCTTTTTTACAAATTTTAAAGAAATTAAATTATTTAAAAAAAAATATATATATATATATATATATATATATATATATATATATATATCACTGCTCAAAAAAATAAAGGGAACACTGAAACAACACAATGTAACTCCAAGTCAATCACACTTCTGTGAAATCAAACTGTCCACTTAGGAAGCAACACTGATTGACAATACATTTCACATGCTGTTGTGCAAATGGAATAGACAACAGGTGGAAGTTATAGGCAATTAGCAAGACACCCCCAATAAAGGAGTGGTTCTGCAGGTGGTGACCACAGACCACTTCTCAGTTCATATGATTCCTGCCTGATGTTTTGGTCATTTTTGAATGCTGGCGGTGCTTTCACTATAGTGGTAGCATGAGACGGAGTCTACAACCCACACAAGTGGCTCAGGTAGTGCAGCTCATCCAGGATGGCACATCAATGCGAGCTGTGGCAAGAGGGTTTGCTGTGTCTGTCAGCATAGTGTCCAGAGCATGGAGGCGCTACCAGGAGACAGGCCAGTACATCAGGAGACGTGGAGGAGGCCGTAGGAGGCAACAACCCAGCAGCAGGACCGCTACCTCCGCCTTTGTGCAAGGAGGAGCAGGAGGAGCACTGCCAGAGCCCTGCAAAATGACCTCCAGCAGGCCACAAATGTGCATGTGTCTGCTCAAACGGTCAGAAACAGACTCCATGAGGGTGGTATGAGGGCCCGACGTCCACAGGTGGGGGTTGTGCTTACAGCCCAACACCGTGCAGGACGTTTGGCATTTGCCAGAGAACACCAAGATTGGCAAATTCGCTACTGGCGCCCTTTGCTCTTCACAGATGAAAGCAGGTTCACACTGAGCACATGTGACAGACGTGACAGAGTCTGGAGACGCCATGGAGAACGTTCTGCTGCCTGCAACATCCTCCAGCATGACCGGTTTGGCGGTGGGTCAGTCATGGTGTGGGGTGGCATTTCTTTGGGGGGCCGCACAGCCCTCCATGTGCTCGCCAGAGGTAGCCTGACTGCCATTAGGTACCGAGATGAGATCCTCAGACCCCTTGTGAGACCATATGCTGGTGCGGTTGGCCCTGGGTACCTCCTAATGCAAGACAATGCTAGACATCATGTGGCTGGAGTGTGTCAGCAGTTCCTGCAAGAGGAAGGCATTGATGCTATGGACTGGCCCGCCCGTTCCCCAGACCTGAATCCAATTGAGCACATCTGGGACATCATGTCTCGCTCCATCCACCAACGCCATGTTGCACCACAGACTGTCCAGGAGTTGGCGGATGCTTTAGTCCAGGTCTGGGAGGAGATCCCTCAGGAGACCATCTGCCACCTCATCAGGAGCATGCCCAGGCGTTGTAGGGAGGTCATACAGGCACGTGGAGGCCATACACACTACTGAGCCTCATTTTGACTTGTTTTAAGGACATTACATCTAAGTTGGATCAGCCTGTAGTGTGGTTTTCCACTTTCATTTTGAGTGTGACTCCAAATCCAGACCTCCATGGGTTGATACATTTGATTTCCATTGATCATTTTTGTGTGATTTTGTTGTCAGCACATTCAACTATGTAAAGAAAAAAGTATTTAATAAGATTATTTCATTCATTCAGATCTAGGATGTGTTATTTTAGTGTTCCCTTTAATTTTTTGAGCAGTGTATATCTATAGAAAAAAAAATTGTCAAGTGGTTGTCCCACTGGCTATCATAAGGTTAATGCACCAAGTAAGTCGCTCTGGATAAGAGCGTCTGCTAAATGATGTAAATGTAAATGTAAATGTACTCCAGGTTACAGTGGTCCGTCCAGACGAGGAAAGGGTGTTTTGTCCTCTCGAGCCAATGCCTCCACACGGTCAAGGCTCGGACAACAGCCAACAGCTCCCGATCACCAACACCATAGTTCTGCTCCGCCGGGCTGAGCTTCTTCGAGAAGAACGCACAGGGGCTGAGCTTGGGTGGCGTACCCGAGCATTGAGACAGGACAGCTCCTATCCCAACCTCGGACGAATCCACCTCCACTACGAACGGTAGTGATGAATCGGGGTGGGCCAGTACTGGGGCTGAGGTGAACAGACCCCGCAGTTTGCTGAAGGCCAGGTCAGCCTCAGCAGACCAGCGGAGCCGGGACGGCCCACCCTTCAACAGGGAGGTAATGGGAGCTGCGAACTTGCCAAAGCCCCAGATAAACCTCAGATAGTAGTTGGCAAAGCCAAGGAAGCGCTGGACCTCCTTAACCGTGGTTGGAGTCGGCCAATTACGCACGGCTGAATTGCGATCTCCCTCCATCTCCACACCTGAGGTTGAAATGCGGTATCCAAGGAAGGAGACGGACTGCTGGAAAAACATACACTTCTCTGCCTTAGCATAAAGGTAATTTTCCAACAGTCGGGCCAGCACCTTGCGAACCTGGGACACATGCTCAGTGCTCGTAGCGGAATACACCAGGATGTCATCGATGTAGACCACTACACTGCGACCAAGTATGTCCCGAAACCCCTCGTTCACAAAGGACTGGAAAACTGAGGGAGCATTCATCAAACCATAGGGCATCACCAGGTATTCATAATGCCCTGTGGTTGTGCTGAATGCTGTCTTCCACTCATCTCCCTCTCGGATACGCACCAGGTTGTACGCACTCCTGAGATCTAATTTGGTGAAGAAGCGCGCCCCATGCATTGATTCAATCACTGAAGGAATGAGGGGGAGAGGATAACTAAATCTTATCGTCTCCCTGTTCAGTGGTTGATAATCAATGCACGGGCGCAGACCTCCGTCCTTCTTCTTCATAAAGAAGAAACTCGAGGAGGCGGGTGAAGTGGAGGGACGTATATACCCCTGGCGCAGGGACTCTGTGACATGTTTCCATAGCCACCGTTTCAGCCTGTGACAGGGGGTATATATGACTCCTGGGAGGTACAGCGTCTACCCGGAGGTTTATTGCGCAATCCCCCGCCCGATGAGGTGGTAATTTAGTCACCTGCATTTTTGAGAACGCTTGCGCTAGATCGAGGTATTCAGGGGAATGCGCACGGTGGAGGTACTGTTTGGACTTTCCACCATGGTTGCACCAACAGAAACACCTAGACACCTACCCTGACACTCTCGACCATCCTGTGAGAACCCTCTGCGGCCATGAGAAGGTGGGGTTGTGGAGTGCTAGCCAAGGGATACCTAATACCACAGGGAAAGCAGGAGACTCAATAATGGAAAAAGTAACCTGCTCACAATGAGTCTCTTGGGTAATCATGGTGACTGGTGCAGTAACTTCCTTAACCAACCCGGACCCTAATGGTCGACTATCAAGTGCTCTGATGGGGCGTGGAATGGATAGGGGAATCAATGGAATGACTATTCGATGTGCGAATGCCCTGTCCATAAAGTTCCCAGCTGTGCCTGAATCGACTAGCGCCTTACACTGGGGAACTACCATGTGCTCAGGAAAGGAGATGGGTATTTTACAGTGCGCAGCAGAGGGCTCTGAACGAGTGTTGGTGTTCGATACCTGGGGTGATGCGAGAGAGCCCTGCCTGCCGCCTCCAAACCCAGAAGAGCGTTGACGAAAACGTGTGGTGAAATGTCCCTTCGCGCCACCAGTGTGGCACTGGCGCTGTCGCCCTCCGCTCTCTCGGGCTAGCGGTTCCACCCATCTCCATCGGTTCAGGTGTTGGACGACCTGAAGAACCCGATCCATCGCTTCACCCAAGCTGGCTAGCATAGTTGAATGCTCCTGGACCCGTTCCACGACTCCAGGAATATTTTGTCTCTCCCGCTGACTCCATAGAGGTGGGTGATTCTGTGATGATGTGGTGTTGAAGGAGTCAGGCACAGGAGTGTAAATCACAGAATAACAGGCTTTAATCCGCAAAATACAGTTTTATGCAGAAATGCGTCAAACACACTCCAGGGCACAAAACAGGCGCACTGGAAAATACAAGGCACACAGGAAATACTCCCATCGATACAAAATACACAAGCTTCACTAACCTCCACAATAAACAATCACCCACACAGACAAGGAAGCAGAGGGAACACTTATACAATGACTAATGAGGGAATAAGGACCAGGTGTGTGTGATTGAAGACAAGACAAATGGAGTGATGATAAATGGATCGGCAGTAGCTAGTAAGCCGGTGACGCCGAACGCCGAAACCTGCCCAAACAAGGAGGGGAGGCAGCCTCGGCGGAAGTCGTGAGAACAGGACACAGCTTCTATACACAATCATTCAGATAGGTTCATTCTTTCCCATACAGTAGACTTCAGTTTCTCTCAGACAAACCTCAACCGTCATCACCTCTGGATGTTCTACTACCATCAGACTCCACTCACCTCTTACATTTAGAAAGTAACCCTGCCCCCAATAAAGTAGTTATCAGCAAAGAGAAGCGTGAGTGTTATTCTGTTTTTATTATTTTCTTAATCATCTTAGATCCCTTGAAGCTATCCTCAGACAAACCTCAACCGTCATCATCTATGGATGTTCTACTACCATCAGACCTGAACTAATTCAGCTGAGTATGTTTTAACAGGAGTTCATCATTGGTGTTGTTGCGGGAAGATTTCATAGGGTGTATAGTATGTTCATGTGAGACTTTTACTATTTGCAGTCGAGTCAGTTTTAGGGATCTAAATGGACAGTATTTATATATGCATATTCATATCCTGTGTGTGTGTGTACATGCATGTGTATGTGTGTGCGTGAGTGGGTGGGTGCGTGTGTGTGTGTGCCAATGTCCTAAAGTTTTTGTGCCAGGCCACAATCTCTACCCAGTTTCCTTTACATCATTACATAATTTAAATCTAGATCCATCCCTTGACTTTAGAACAATGACAGGGTAATTAAAGAATACCATCAGGTTAATTACAAGGAAGCAAGAAATACAATAATACTATGTACCCTACCCTTTGGTGGTGCTGCCCCTCTATGGTGTTATGGGGTACTACAATATTGCTGTCCCTCTATGGGTGTTATGGAGTACTACAGTAATTGGTGGTGCTGCTCCTCGATGGTGTTATGGAGTAGTACAGTTTTTGGTGTTAATGCCCCTCTGTGGTGTTATGGGGTACTACAGTATTGCAGTCCATCTATGGCGCTATGGGGTACTACAGTATTTGGTGTTAGCACAATTGGCCCAGCGTCGTCCAGCGTAGGGGAGGGAATGGCCGGCAGGGATGTAGCTCAGTTGGTAGAGCATGGCGTTTGCAACGCCAGGGTTGTGGGTTAAATTCCCACGGGGGGTATGAACAAATATTTTTAAAATAACATAATGTAGGCACTCACTAACTGTAAGTCGCTCTGGATAAGAGCGTCTGCTAAATGACTAAAATGTAAATGTAAATGTTGAATTGGGGTAAGTGGCTTAGTGGCAGTATGTCTAGCCCCTTTACTGGAGGTGTGTCCCTGCTTGTTGGGGCTGTGTTGGTTGCAGCTGGTGGAGCTAACATCATCAAGATGTCTATTAAGAACGAAGGCCAAGAGAAAATTAATAAAGGTGCATTAGAATTCCAAGATACTATTCAACAAATGGTTTAATATCTGAAACAAATCAAAATATATATTAAAGCATTAGAGGAAATGTCCTCCACTGCATCTAGTGGGCGTCGAGAAGAAGAATTGAACGTTGTTTTAGTTGCCCTCTACTGTATTCTTGACATGTTCGTGGCCATCTTCAAGATCCGTAAGGATGATGCTCTTGAAAGAGAGTTTGTTTACAAGATAAGAACATCAGCTGAGATGTGTCAGAAGAGTATAAATTACTTTAAAGAAATGACAGGAGATAGAGTCTACTCAGCTTTCCATACAGTGTAGAGAATGTGTCCCTGAGAACAGTGTAAATAATTTCTCAAACTAATGTAATAAAACAAATAATAATAATGTATCAGACATTGCTTTCATGTCTAGTCTTTTGTGTGAAATGTACATGATGTTTTTAGTGACTTTCTACAGGGTTACAGGGTTTGGTCTGGCTAAAAACGGTGTTTGTTGTATCAGATTACTGTAGTTTGGATTATTTTAAATCATCTAAGTGCAGAGAGATTTTTTGGAAGAAACAAATCAAAGTGTTTTATTGTTCTTTTGTTTTTGGTGTCAGGAAACATTCAGCCAAACCCAGGCCCACTGGCTATGGATGAACTTCTCACTCCAAATGATTTTAAAAACTAGATCAGGGTTGGTACTGAAGCATATTAATGTGAGGAGTCTTATAGTGAATATAGACATGATAAAAGTCTGGGTTAACTCTGTTGACCCAGATGTCTTAGTTCTGTCTGAGACCTGGCTTAAGAAATCTGTTCTAATCAGTCTATAGGCTTGGATGGTTATAATGTTTATCGATGTGACCGACGAAGTAAGGGGGAGGTATAGCCATCTATATTAAAGACGGATATGTGGTTACTGAACTAAAGTCTTTATCTAAACCAAAACAGTTTGAGTTTTTAGCATTGAAACTGCAGTTATCGAAAGCTCTGAACTTAGATTTAATAGGATGTTATAGACCTCCATCTGCAAAAGTAGAATACCTGGATTCTCTGGCTGAACTGATGCGTGGTTGGTGGGAAAATGAAATGGTCCTCATGGGCGATTTAAACTGGGACTGGTTATCTCGAAACTCCCAGGCCATAAGAGGACTGTGCATTACACTGAATTTTACTCAAATTATAAACGCAGTCACAAGACTCAATCCAAAAGACATCTCTAAGTCAACACTTATTGATGTTATTCTAACAAACATTCTGCATAAATACTCGACCGTTGGTATTTTTCCTAATGATTTAAGTGATCATTGTGCAGTTGCTTGCATTAGAGACACCAAAACCCCCAAAGTGCCCTCTCAGTTCATAGTCAAACAAAATTTTACGCAGTTCTGTGAGCAGGCATTCCTGCATGAACTTTATGCATGCAACTGGAATAGGATTGCGCTTATTCCAGACATCGAAGAGGAATTCTCCTATTTTCATTCCATGTTATCTACTATCTGTGATAAACACGCCCCTCTCAAAAAGTACCGGGTAAGAGGTAAAGACAATCCCTGGTTTACAGGGGAATTATCTGATTTGATCCATAAATGAAATACACAATGGGCCAAAGTCAGAAAGGGTAATTCCCAGGCTGAATGGCAGTTATTCAGGGCACTGAGAAATAAGTGCACCTTGTAAATACGGAAATGCAAATCTAGCTTCTATTACGAATCTACCAAGGCAAACCTTAATAACCCGATAAAATCATGGAAAACCATTAAATCCATGAATGCTAACACGAACCAATGGATGTGACTGACAAGAATAAACTGCTTGACATATTTAATGAGCATTTTGCTAAAGCTGGGCATTTATTTGATAATGAACTCCTTCCTAACATCTCGAATGAGGCTGTGAATGAAACTGTCACATGCCAGCCTATGGTTCATCTATTTAAATTTTACAGAGATTGAGCTTTCAGAAGTTGTAAAGGAACTAAAATCTATTGATATTAATGTTATGATTTAACTGGATAGAACCCAAATGCAGACAAGTACACCAAGCCAGAGAAGTTTTAACAGGTTTATTATAATGTTCAATAGTCCAGGTTTCCAATAAATGGGGAAGAGCAAGTCCAGGTTACAGGGAGGGTACAGATCCAGGTCAGGGCAGGTGTGGTACCGTAATGTCCTAGTGTCCGTGGTGAGTCCAAAGGAGAGGCCCGATAGTGGAGAGCAGGATGGTGGTGGCAGGAGTGAAGCGGAGGCAGGAGTCAGGTTCCAAATATATGGTTGTCTTGACTATGATCTGACGATGAGTGGAAAGTTTGACCGGGTCTTAAAGGCTGAGGTGATTATGGTGAATGAGCTGCAGCTGGAACCCTGACTCCCGCACACCAGACTTCACTCCTGCAATCAAGGACAGACAGAGGGGAGGGGGAGAGCAGAGAGAGAGCTACCTAGCAGCAGTAGGCCTAACAATTAAGGAAGCGGCTAGCCAGGATGAATTAAACCCTTATTTTCAAAAACTTGGTGCAGATATCATTGCTGCCCCTCTCACTCATATATTAAATCTTTCATTGGTGAGTAATACCATTCCAAAAGTCTGGAAAGCAGCCTATGTCAAGTTTTATCTCAATTCCAGTCAGGTTTTAGAGCCAAGCATAGTACAATTACTGCAGTAAGTAAGGTTGTAGGTGATATTCTAGATGCACAGGACAAGAAAAATCACTGTGTTTCACTTTTTATTGACTTATCGAAGGCCTTCGACACGGTTGACCATGCCCTGCTGTTGTAAAGACTTAAAAAGGGTGGTTTAAGTGTTGATGCATTGGACTGGTTCCAAAACTACCTTTCTGACAGAACACAGTGTTTAGCACAGGAGGGTATGAAATCTGAGTTTCGAAGGCTTACAAAAGGAGTTCCCCAGGGCTCAATGTTAGGTCCGATCCTTTTTACACTGTATATAAATGATATAGTGAAGACTGTTGACTCTTCAAATCTCCATCTGTATGCTAATGACACAATTATTTATTCTAGGGCATCTAATATTGACAAGGCTTTTCAGGACTTACAGTTGGCTTTTGATGTTATTCAAAGGCAGCTTTTCGAATTGAAACTTCTGCTTAATGCAAGGAAAACAACATTTATGGTTTTCTCTTCCCTGAAAGTAAACAGATGGAGTCACTTGCAGATTTTAACTATAAAAGGCCAGCAAATTGATAGGGTCACCTCCTATAAGTACCTTGGGATTTGGTTAGATGAAAAGCTGAATTTTAAACAGCACATTGATAACTTAACCAAGAAACTGAAATTGGGTTTCTGTTTTAGGAACGAATCTTGCTTTTCAATGTTAGTCAGAAAGCATCTTGTTCAAAGCACTTTTTTATCAGTGCTGGATTATGGTGATATTGTCCATATGCAGGCCTCAGCAAATACCTTAAAAACTCTGGACACAGTGTATCATGGTGCTCTAAGATTTATTACAAATGCTTCATCACTCACCCATCACTGTGATTTGTGTGCTATGGTGAATTGGATCTCTCTTTCCACCAGGAGGCGAAAGCACTGGTACACATTTGTGTACAAAGCATTGATAGGATAACTCCCTTTGTATCTCTGTTCCTTACTGACCAGAGTAGTCACTCAATACAGTCTTTGTTCACAGTCGCTGCTGTCCTTGTCTGTTCCTAAGGCTGGAACTGAGATGGGAAAACGTATTTTATTAACTCCCCCACCTGCCCTGAATGACGGGTCGCCAATGGTCTACAGTAAGAACAGGATATAATTACACCTCAGAAAGGGTTGATGAAATAGCCCAATGAGGCTTTCAAAATAAGATACAATGTTTGTCTGCTAGGTCTCCCCTTTACCTTTCCCTCTTATTTATTATACTATTGGTGACACTGTTTAAAATCACTGGGATTTCTTGAGTGCATTGTCAAGTGTCTGGAAATGAAATTATATAACAATATTGAAGACTAAACACATCCTGGAGGACCCAAATGGGCAGATCAGTTTTGCCCTGAATAAACTTCTACAAATTCCCCTCTCATCCGCAGAGGGGAGGAGGGAGCAACCTGTCGTAAATGAAAGGAGAGGATAGAGGACATCCCTCTCCAAATTTCACAGAGGAATGTGCATTGTCTACACAGGGTTTTCCCGCCAAAACTCTAACACATTAAAAAGTGAATACTGGAACAATATTTATTTTATAAGAATGTGGGGAATGGTCAGAGGAGGTCTTTGGAAAACTAATGTCATATTGCTGCCTATTTTTTATGTCATTAAAAATGGTATGAAGGAAATACTGTAACTTGGAAAGTATGCCCACTACAAGTATGAGGTTTTCATCCGATGCATTGAGCATATAATGTTAATTGTTTGTTAAGATAGGAATGTTTTTGATAATACTTTGCACAGTAAGTAGCCACGCCCTGAGTGAAGTCAGAGAGCTTGTCAGCATGATGGAACACCCATTTTGACTAGAGTGCATAAAGGCTTGGGAGAGAAATCAACCTTCAGACCAGAAAAGCGTGGAGCGGTAGCTACAACTTTGAACCTCAACATGAGGTGAAGAAAATAAACTCACCTACCAGACCAGAACATCGCCAGGTTGCAGCTCCACGTGTAAAGTGGTTTGAACCCTGAATACCAACACGAGGTGGAGAAGAGTCTATTCTGTAGTTCTGTTCAAGACTACATGACAAGTCATTTGAGCCACGGACAACTAAGAAGGACATTGTGACCTCTTGTGGACAATCAGAGCCTTACAAGTGGGCCGCGGAAAGGCCCAGCCACACACTTCCTAAGAAGGACTTCACACGTAAATACATTCATGATTTCTTACTCCAAACGGGCGGTGGTTCGTGTGCAAAGTAAATTATTACTGTGAGAATAGTTTCTAAATGTACCAAAGTGTTGTGCCTCTGTCTCTCTCTCTCTCTCTCTCTACTCCTCCCTCTTTTTAAAGAAGCAGCCATGTTGTTGTCAGTCCGCTAAGGACCTTTTCTCATGTATTAAGTGTGTATGTTTATCCTGTGTTATTATTTAGTTAGCTAGTAAATAAATAATTAAACAAATTTGTGTAGTAATGAATCATAAGTAAGGCTGGGGTTAGGAGGATACAACGTTCAGATTGATGATATGAAGGGCTTCCCGAGTGGTACAGCGGTCTAAGGCACTGCCTCGCAATGCTAGCTGTATCACTACAGACCCTGGTTCGATTCCAGGCTGTGTCGCAGCTGGCCACGACCAGGAGACCCATGAGGAGGCGCAAAATGATCATATGATATGAGGTAATGATTAATAAGTTGACTGTTATTGATGTAATAGATATATTTACCTTCTAGAGTTTAATTTGGGAGATAGTAACTATTTAAACAACCTCTTCCGTGGTGCCCCAAATCCTAATGAGTTAATTGTTACATGATTCATTTAATCGGGTAACAATTAAGCATAGTTAGTTAATTAGAGATAACAGTGCTCAGAATAATAAAGGTCACGTCAAGACACACAATAAAGACATTTTAAAACATTTATATTGATAACTGAATGTGTCTATTTTAGCTGCAGAATTATGTTATTGGTTCTTATCTCCTATATGAGCTGTTCCCAGACTTCCCACAGAGCAATCTTGATGGGTATCCTCTTACTTCCTTTCCAAGGTTCTCCAGTTGTCAAACATGGTTCATTTCAGTCTATTCCATATCACTCTTTGATCAATAACTTGAATGATCAGATGATATCATCCAGTGAAATGGCTAATGCTGCCCTCAGGCTCTTCTGTGGGACTCACTATAATATGGGTGTCAATGTTGACATGGTATTATAACAGGGATGTAATGTGAATGGTGGATTTAGGTGATTGTCCTGACCAGTTATAGTAACCAGGAGTTGTGTTCATTAGGCACCAAATGGAAGAAAACAAACTGAAACAGGGAATGGACTTCATGGACAATAGGAAACGGCCATTTTCGTTTTCTGTTGCAAAACAAAAACGTTTCAAAATATTTTCCATCGAGTACCCGAATGAACATGACCTTGGTTTCACACAAACAGAGAAATGTATTTGGGAGTACTAAGTAATAAACAGGTTATACAGAGAGAGGAGTTGGGTTTCTCTTGCTATGCCAGGAAGTACTATTGTTCTCTGTAGGGGAAATGCAGCGTGTGGTGTGTTGTGTCGGTTAGCAACGAGATGAACCACGGCAACAGAACAAGTATATGGATAAGTAAAGCAGAAGAGGCCTGATTGGTCGTCGTCGTTCTCAAACATAAACACTCACTCCAATGTCATTTTGAATACCACAAATGTTCACTAATAAAGAAAAAACAGTCAAGATTTATTCTTATCTTTTATTACTACTCATTAATTTTTTTAGGTTGTTCATTTTATTACACAGACAAATTAGCCACACAAGTAAATTTGATTGTATTCTGTTATTCTTTCATTTTTCATGTTAATTATTTATATTATTCTCCCATTTGTTTAGTGCTGTTGCTAAAAAAGTTACACAAGAACTAACACACTGTTTTCTAACTTTTGAGCACACTGAGGCGGTAAACTAACACTTCACATAATAAAACTTAATTGTCAACAATGAAAGAGGAAAATAAAAGAGTATGATTGAAGGAAAAATGAGAGTCAAAACAAAAAAGAAGAAATTGACCAGCGTACATTCACACAACCCTAGCCCACTCAACTCAAACAGTAAGCCCCCCTTTTCCCTTTTTTGGTCAACTATTAGGCTCCACCCATTTCCCCATTTTTGGCAGAGGCTCCCATTCCAGATTGGTTGATTCTCAATGCAAGACTAGGAGGAGCCTAATTCATCATCAACATAACGTTCCTATTATTATCTAGGAACATCATCTCCACCACCATCATCAAAATACCCTTCTCAACCGACCTATCCTCAGTATCTTCATTAACAATCATCCAACCAGGCTACTTTAAAAAGTGAGGAAGGGGGAGGAACTCTAAAGAGAATAGGAAAGAAACGAGCAAACCGGTGATTGTAAAAATGTAATACTTTTTAAATGCGATATACGCCAGATTAATGATTCCACGCAACTACAGAAACCAAACACACACATACATTCACACACTCGAAAACATACACACAGCTCTCCAAGTGTATTCTGTAATTGGGTCATATAACAGTATGTTCAGTCCATTGATTAGGATCAGGGCAGTGTTGAGCTTCACATGGATGTACTTCTATCGCAAGTCTTTTAGTCAACAACCTTTTACTATATGTATATCACATTGACAATTTAAAATTCAGTTTTCACTGAAAGTGTATTACAATCCTATAAAAGTGTTATTAGCTTTGACTTTGAGTATATGACAAGCCTACAACACTTCTACCTGCTCTAACTGTTATTCACACAGAGAAGAGTTCCTATAGTATGACTTGATGAGTGTGGATAGTCACCCTCTAGGTTTAGGGTTAGGGTGTATTGTTTAGGGTTAGGGTGTTGGCAGTGTAGGGGCTGGTTCATTGTCGATTTATAAGAAGGTCCAATGGGATGGATTCTATCCTTTCCTCATCTCGCCTCTTAAATTGTGCTTAGAAAGTATGAGAGCTTCCAAATACACACTTGCACGGCACATAAACACAGTCACAAACGCGCACAAACACCCAGGCACACACAAACATACACAAAGAGTCACACAATAATGCCTTATTCACACTCCCTACTCTATAAGGATACCTCTATACTCTAGTCCAGTACTGTCCACTCCACATATCTCCTGACTTCAGAGAGACATGCTATTGGTTCTCTCAGCGGTCAGTCAAACAGACAGACATGGTATTGGTTCTCTCAGCTGTCAGTCAAACAGGCAGACATGCTATTGGTTCTCTCAGCTGTCAGTCAAAGACAGACATGGTATTGGTGCTCTCAGCTGTCAGTCATGATCAGTGCATCACTATAGGGCTATGCAATGCCTAAATCTAGCTATCATAAAACATGTACAGTATGCTTGTTCAAGAAGGTATTAGCTATCTTATCTCTTTGATGAAGACTAAAGTATGTTAGTAGTGAGGTATATGTAGGCTGGAGTAGGGTGAAGTTGCCCCATAGATGCTGATCTTGGGTCAGTTGAGCATTTTCTTCACTAATGGTTAAGGGTAGGATTGGTGGAGGGGAAGCTTATCCTAGACCTGTAGCTAGAGGGGAACTTCACTCCAGAGCATGCAGGTACATGTATGTACGTCGTCATAAAGCCTATAGGACAAACACAGTGACCCCTGCTGGTCGAGACTGGGACTGCCAGCAGCATTGGAAGCACTTGTTACTGATTTACTAGTGTAGGAGTTAACTCACTAACAATGTCACTCTTCTTCATCCATCCTCATCATCATTATCTGCTAATCTTCGTCCATAAGTTCATCACAAACACACATGCACACACACACCAACAAACCCATATTTGTATAAAAAAGAAAAGGAAACATTCTGTCTATAATCACATTGGCTGAAATCAGATCAGGCATGCAGATGCTCCACACAGTCAAACAACCACACACACCCTACCTGCCCACCCCAATCCCCTCATGGGAACAACAATTACAGTCACTTGAACAGGGCTAATGGAAGACATGATCTACCCGGCAACAGCGAGGAGGAAGTAGATTTCCATTGGCTGTTGCTATGGTTAAGGATCACATGACCAATGAGAAGCCTCACCCCTTCACTGAGGCAGGTAACAAAAAGCAACAATACAAACAAATCTTAATAAATTGATTAAAGGAGTTGACAGATACATTTTCATTATAACTATTTCTGCTATTGTCTTTTTTTCTTCCATTTCATAATATTTCAAACTTTAAAATTAAAGAGAAACATTGTTATAACTTTACTATTACATCAGTCATTGTAATTATTAATAGCATTAATATCATAGTCATATTTCTCATTATCCTAATTATTACTATTGGTTAACACTACGGTGAGGTCACTACAGACCCCTCCCACTCCATAGGTTAAAGGGTTCTATTGGCTGACATACTTTCCGATAGAGGGAGGGAGAGAGGACTGGCCGACGCCCCTAAAATGCTCTTTCCTTGCCACCCTTTTTGTCTATATTCCCTCATTCCTAAATTCTACCTTTCTTCCGTTCCCTATTTTCATTTATCCATTCCCTCTATCCTTCGCTGTCTGGGTGAAGATCTCTCTCTGTCTCTCTCTCTCTCTCTGAAGAGATGAATAGATGAGGTTGAGATTCATTGTGAGAGGACAGTGTTTTAGAATGAGATGAATTGTGGGAGGACAATGTTTTAGAATGAGATGAATTGTGGGAGGACAGTGTTTTAGTAACTCTGTCTTTCATTTTCCCTCTGTCCCTCTACTTTTTTTTTACATCTACTTTCCCATATCTTTCTCTCTCTCTCTCTCTTTCTCTCTCTCTTTCTTTCTCTGTTAGCTGGTCTGGGGGAATGACAGGGTTAAGAGATGCGGGAGAGGTTTAGTGACAAATGCTATCATCCCACTCTCACCCACCACCCATACATCTAGCTCTCCATCCATCCATCTCTCTCTCCATCTCTCTCTCTCTCCATCTCTCTCTCTCTCTCTCTCTGTCTCTCTGTCTCTCTGTCTCTCTCTCTCTTCAGCAGGACACCTCCATGGTATGGGAGGGGCTGGGGGGCATCTGCCCGCCCTGAGAGCTCTGAGACAGGGTGCGAGAACGCTCACGCTCCCCCTCCATGGAGTAGGAGGAAGACAGTGAGGCGGTGCGCGAACGAGACAGACGGGTCATAATGGACGATGCCACTGTGGGAGAGAGAGGGAGAGGGAGGGGGAAAAATAGAGAGAGAGAGAGACGAAACAGAGAGAGAGAAAGAGAGAGGGAGGGGAAAGACAGAGAGATGGAGAGAGAGTGGGAGAGGGGGAGATGGAGAGAGAGAGGGAGAGTGGGACATAGAGAGGGGAGAGAGAGGGAGGATTATTAGATTGATAAAGAGAGACAGTAGCACAACAGGTCACAGTAGGTCCTCATTGCCACAGAATAGAAACTGAGGCAAACTTACTGTAGCCCATCCCCTGGATGAAGTACTTGAACGCCTCGGTCAGTTTGCTGGGCTGTAAGCAGACAATAAGAAGATACATTATATTGAACTTAATATACAGTGAGGGAAAAAAGTATTTGATCCCCTGCTGATTTTGTACGTTTGCCCACTCACAAAGAAATGATCAGTCTATAATTTTAATGATAGGTTTATTTGAACAGTGAGAGACAGAATAACAACAATAAAATCCAGAAAAACGCATGTCAAAAATGTTATAAATTGATTTGCATTTTAATGAGGGAAATAAGTATTTGACCCCCTCTCAATCAGGATTTTTTTCTGGCTCCCAGGTGTCTTTTATACAGGTAACGAGCTGAGATTAGGAGCACACTCTTAAAGGGAGTGCTCCTAATCTCAGCTTGTTACCTGTATAAAAGACACCTGTCCACAGAAGCAATCAATCAATCAGATTCCAAACTCTCCACCATGGCCAAGACCAAAGAGCTCTCCAAGGATGTCAGGGACAAGATTGTAGACCTACACAAGGCTGGAATGGGCTACAAGACCATCGCCAAGCAGCTTGGTGAGAAGGTGACAACAGTTGGTGTGATTATTCGCAAATGGAAGAAACACAAAATAACTGTCAATCTCCCTCGGCCTGGGGCTCCATGCAAGATCTCACCTCGTGGAGTTGCAATGATCATGAGAACGGTGAGGAATCAGCCCAGAACTATACGGGAGGATCTTGTCAATGATCTCAAAGCAGCTGGGACCATAGTCACCAAGAAAACAATTGGTAACACACTACGCCGTGAAGGACTGAAATCCTGCAGCGCCCGCAAGGTCCCCCTGCTCAAGAAAGCACATATACAGGCCCGTCTGAAGTTTGCCAATTGTCACGATCGTCAGGGAGAGAAGTAGACCAATGCGCAGCGTGATGAATGAACATGTTACTTTATTATATTAAAGCACGAACAAAAACAATAAACGACTCGTGAAGTCCACGGTGACAATGACCGAACACGGAACAAGAACCCACAAACACAAAAGGAAAACAGACAGTATAAATATGGCTCCCAATCAGAGACAACCAGCCAACAGCTGACACTCGTTGCCTCTGATTGGGAGTCACTCAGGCCAACATAGAAATACACAACATAGAACCCCCAACATAGAAATAGAACACATAGAATGAACACACCCTGGCTCAACATATAGAGTCCCAGAGCCAGGGTGTGACAGTACCCTCTAAAGGCGCGGACTGCGACCGCGCCTCAATAAGAGCAAAACAGGGGAGGGCTGGGTGGGCATACCTCCTCGGCGGCGGTTCTGGCTCCGGCCTTGCCCACCACCCTCCAATAATCCCCCCATAGCGCCCCTGGTCCGGTCTGGCCCCGCTGGCAGGAGCTGACCTGAACGTAGCAGGAACGGCTAGCTTCAGCTCCGTTGTGGAGCAGTTGAGCGGTACCTGATTTGGCACCGATGACCCAGGCACGGGTTGTGCCGGACTGACGACGCGCACCCCTGGCTTGGTGCGTGAGGCCGGAACGGACCGGACCGGGCTGACGATGCGCACCCCTGGCTTGGTGCGTGGAGCAGCAACGGGCCGGACCGGGCTGACGATACGCACCCCTGGCTTGGTGCGTGGAGCCGGAACGGGCCTCACCGGACTGACGACTCGCACCCCTGGCTTGGTGCGTGGAGCAGCAACGGGCCGGACCGGGCTGACGATGCGCACCCCTGGCTTGGTGCGTGGAGCCGGAACGGGCTTTACAGGGCTGACGACTCGCACCCCTGGCTTGGTGCGAGTAGCAGGAACGGGCTGGACCAGGCTGACGACTCGCACCCCTGGCTTGGTGTGAGTAGCAGGAACGGGCTGGACCGGGCTGACGATGCGCACCCTAGGCTTGGTGCGTGGAGCAGGGACAGGCCGGACTGGGCTGGCGACACACACCGTAGGCTTGGTGCGTGGAGCAGGGACAGGCCGGACTGGGCTGGCGACGCACACCGTAGGCTTGGTGCGTGGAGCAGGGACGGGCTGGACCAGGCTGACGACTCGCACCCCTGGCTTGGTGCGAGTAGCAGGAACGTTCTGGACCAGGCTGACGACTCGCACCCCTGGCTTGGTGCGAGTGGCAGGAACAGGCCGGGCCGGGCTGGCGACGCACCCCGTAGGCTTGGTGCGTGGAGCAGGGACAGGCCGGGCTGGGCTGGCGACGCACACCGTAGGCTTGGTGCGTGGAGCAGGGACAGGCCGGACTGGGCTGGCGACGCACACCGTAGGCTTGGTGCGTGGAGCAGGGACAGGCCGAACCGGGCTGTGGAGACGGATAGGAGACCTGGAGTGAAGAGCGGCCACAACCCGTCCCGGCTGAATGCCTACCCT
Source organism: Coregonus clupeaformis (assembly GCF_020615455.1). NCBI lineage: Eukaryota > Metazoa > Chordata > Actinopteri > Salmoniformes > Salmonidae > Coregonus > Coregonus clupeaformis. The sequence continues at coordinate 3,933,498 of NC_059230.1, forward strand.
CACACACTCTGTGTGAGGCATCCGCACAGGACGTACAGGGCTGTGTACCCGTACTGGCATAACAGCCCGTGACACTGGAGCAGGATATCCGGGACCGCGGAGAGGCATTGGAGACCACGAGCGTTGAGCCGGCACACTCCGTCCTGGCTGCATACCCCCCTTCGCACGACACGTGCGGGGTGCTCGCACAGGACGTACAGGACTATGCCGGACCACTCGTGGCACAGTACGCCGCTCCGCATACCAGCGGAACCTGCCCCGTCCCATGCTGCCATGCCTGAGTACGGGAAGTTGGTTCCGCTCTCCATCCAGGCTCCGCCAACCTGCCTTCTGGCCCCCCTAACCCGGTGGCCTCCTCTCCAAATCGCCCTGTGGCAGCCTCCTGCTGCCGAGCCGCCCATGCTGTGTGCCCCCCCCTAAAACATTTTTGGGGTTGCCTCTCGTCCGTCCGACGATGGCACTGCTGACGCCGCTGCTCCTCTCTCGCCAGGGCCTTAATCCTAGCCCAAGGTCCCTTGCCCCCGAGCATGTCCTCCCAGGACCACGATTTGCCCACCTGGGCCATCGCCAACCTCTCCATCTCCTTACCCGGCGCTTCCTCCCATGTCCAGTCTGCCTGCTCCTGGACACGCTGCTTGGTCCTTTTATGGTGGGTTCTTCTGTCACGATCGTCAGGGAGAGAAGTAGACCAATGCGCAGCGTGATGAATGAACATGTTACTTTATTATATTAAAGTGCACACACGAAACAACAAAACAATAAACGACTCGTGAAGTCCACGGTGACAATGACCGAACACGGAACAAGAACCCACAAACACAAAAGGTAAACAGACAGTATAAATATGGCTCCCAATCAGAGACAACCAGCCAACAGCTGACACTCGTTGCCTCTGATTGGGAGTCACTCAGGCCAACATAGAAATACACAACCTAGAACCCCCAACATAGAAATAGAACACATAGAATGAACACACCCTGGCTCAACATATAGAGTCCCAGAGCCAGGGTGTGACACCAATGAACATCTGAATGATTCAGAGGAGAACTGGGTGAAAGTGTTGTGGTCAGATGAGACCAAAATCGAGCTCTTTGGCATCAACTCAACTCGCCGTGTTTGGAGGAGGAGGAATGCTGCCTATGACCCAAAAACACCATCCCCACCATCAAACATGGAGGTGGAAACATTATGCTTTGGGGGTGTTTTTCTGCTAAGGGGACAGGACAACTTCACAGCATCAAAGGGACGATGGACGGGGCCATGTACCGTCAAATCTTGGGTGAGAACCTCCTTCCCTCAGCCAGGGCATTGAAAATGGGTCGTGGATGGGTATTCCAGCATGACAATGACCCAAAACACACGGCCAAGGCAACAAAGGAGTGGCTCAAGAAGAAGCACATTAAGGTCCTGGAGTGGCCTAGCCAGTCTCCAGACCTTAATCCCATAGAAAATCTGTGGAGGGAGCTGAAGGTTCGAGTTGTCAAACGTCAGCCTCAAAACCTTAATGACTTGGAGAAGATCTGCAAAGAGGAGTGGGACAAAATCCCTCCTGAGATTTGTGCAAACCTGGTGGCCAACTACAAGAAACGTCTGACCTCTGTGATTGCCAACAAGGGTTTTGCCACCAAGTACTAAGTCATGTTTGGCAGAGGGGTCAAATACTTATTTCCCTCATTAAAATGCAAATCAATTTATAAAATTTTTGACATGCGTTTTTCTGGATTATTTTTATTGTTATTCTGTCTCTCACTGTTCAAATAAACCTACCATTAAAATTATAGACTGATCATGTCTTTGTCAGTGGGCAAACGTACAAAATCAGCAGGGGATCAAATACTTTTTTCCCTCACTGTATATGTAATGTCTAGATATATATATATAGTGTTGTGTATCTGAATCATAACACAGTTAAGCTTGTGTGAAATGTTTTACCTGGGTGAGTTGGGGAAGACCACCAGCATCGGCCATCTGAGGAAGAAGAGGATGACAGAAGGGTTAGGATGTATTGCATTGACAAAGAGGTTTGATACCGATGCCAGAGCTACGTGGCAGCAACTAAAGCCCCGTTTATACCTGGTTCTAACAAACGTCCTTCGTCCTGATCATGTCCACATTCTAATGGTGCCCAAATGTTCAGACAGGTGTAGACGATTAAAGACACATTGGGATCTGAATGTGATCAGATCTTCCTGACCACCTCCGGAGGTAGTCAGGCACGCATTGTGTCTGGATATCTTACCAGTGTAGACGGATATGGACAGTGAAACTATTTAAATCATAATTATCCTGCCTTCTGAAATCATTGACAAGGGGCACCACTGACTTATGGCATCAATATGTGTCTTAAAATCAATATTACTTTGAAAGAATAGCTGTCAAAAAATTTGCATACAGGGAGAGACCAGGAAATCTGGACGCAATGCAGACAGTGGCCGGATAGTTCTGAAAACGTAGGCACAATAAGAATGTGGACAAGATCAGGACAAACGATGCATGTCAGCATCAGGTATAAACAAGGCTATTATGCCAGACCAAAGGGATGAGTAGAGCTTGAGTACCTTGAGGAACGAGGTTGTTGTTGGGTCCAGTTTACTGTTGCACTCCACCTGGTGGACAGGAACGGAATAACATGTGAATTAATCACGCCACTACATTCACATTCCCTGTGTTCGATGGCTACATGGTAGGCCTGCATTAAGGTCTGATGTATGTAGAAGACTTACAGCAGCCTCCTCATGAGGTGCCTGATCCCCAACCACCAGCATCACGGGACACCTGAGAGAGAGAGAGAGAGAGAGAGAGAGAGAGAGAGAGAGAGAGAGAGAGAGAGTGAGAGACATATTCCATACTGTTGTCACAGCTGATTTAAGGGGTGAGACGCTTACTTGAAGTTGCTGTTACGGTCAATGATCAGATCCCTGCGGCTGTACAAGAGAAAAGGAGGAAGGGGAGGTTACACTAGTGTAGGTTTGTGTGTGTGCATGTGTGTGTGCGTGTTTGTGTGTGTGTGTGTGTGTGTGTGTGTGTGTGTCTGTGTGTACCTGTTGTAGCTTCTCCAGAAGAGCTCAATGTTGATGAGGTTGGGGGCTTTAGAGATGCGATCTCTGTGTGACTTCACCAGGTCTGCATTTGCTGACATCTCCTCCTATAAACCAAGACAGAAATGATACAACAGTAATGTCCTTCCTATGTCAAATATTGTGTGTTTTATAGGATAAAGATAGATAGTTCAATAGTCAGATAACACACATAGGGTTACAGTCTATAATAACCCCGAGTCTTTCATACCAAACACACGCATAAACACACACACATATACACACACACCTGACTGAAGAGATGACTCAGGATCTGCTCTGTGAGGGAGGAGGTCAGGGTAGTGATCTAGAGACAGAGAGAGAGAGAGAGAGAGAGAGAGAGAGAGAGGGGGGGGAGATTGAGAGAGAGAGAGAGAGCGAGAGAGAGAGAGAGAGAGAGAGAGAGAGAGAGAGAGAGAGAGAGAAAGAGAAATATCTACTTTTTTTGTATAACATCTTAGTCAATAACATACAGTACAGTAAAACCACCATGAAAACTATTCCACTATTCCAATTTCCTCCTCTAAATGCTACTTTATCAAATTGTCATTTTACAATAACGTACATTTTGTCTTGCACTGTACCACATTATGAATTATGTACTTGATGGGTTGATGTCCTCATTGTGGTTTTACAGACATGTTTAATATGTTTTATGTACACACTTTATTAGAATACTTATGAAATGCACATTGTTATATTTGGTAACACTTGCTTATTTTCCCTCGACTCCAACCCCATTCGATGCATTGAACAGATGTGGGTGGAGCAATGTCTACATAAGGGTGCAAATTATAAACACTCACAAAAGCTCTGAGGAAGGCCTTGAGGCCGATACGTAAAGCTTAATAAAGAGCAGTGATACTATCAAGAGCAGTGATACTATCAAAAGCAGTGATACTATCAAGAGCAGTGATACTATCAAAAGCAGTGATACTATCAAGAGCAGTGATACTATCAAAAGCAGTGATACTATTCAGAGCAGTGATACTATCAAAAGCAGTGATACTATCAAAAGCAGTGATACTATTCAGAGCAGTGATACTATCAAGAGCAGTGTGCGGGTTTCTTGTTCAACTGTTACCATGCACCTGCAACTAAGATAGCTCAGATGTGTGAGTGCCTTTTGAATTTTACAAGAACATAATCGAAATATCCCATTGTCCAAGAATGTAATGGCTGTTTATGAACTGCTAGATCAAGAGCATTTGCTATATTTCTGCTGGTAATTGAGTTTCTATTAGTTAGGATGTCAACACAACAAGAACACAGAAGAGTAATGATCAATAGGATATTGGATTGCTATTAAATCTAATAGTCAAATGGATGGAAATGCTGCTAGTATTCATGAACATATGAACATTCATGAACACACCCCCTGTTCCCCTTATCCTACAGTCGTGGAGATACCAACTTTTGAGTGTTCAAAGATAAAACACTTAAGTTGTTCCGACTGGCATGGAAGTGGCTAGAGTCTTCAGAGGTGTAAGGATAATTAGGAGTCTGAAACTAGGGGATTTGGTGGAGTGATAGTCAATAAAATTACTGAGGATAATAGCAGACGATATTGCCACTCCTATTTGCCATATCTTCAATTTAAGCCTACTAGAGAGTGTGTGCCCTCAGGCCTGGAGGGAAGCAAAAGTCATTCTGCTACCTAAGAATAGTAAAGCCCCCTTTACAGGCTCAAATAGCCGACCAATTAGCCTGTTAGCAACCCTTAGTAAACATTTGGAAAAACTTGTGTTTGACCAGATACAATGATATTTTACAGTCAACAAATTGACAACAGACTTTCAGCACGCTTATAGTGAAGGACATTCAACAAGCACAGCACTTCCACAAATGACTGATGATTGGCTGAGAGAAATTGATGATAAATAGATTGTGGGGGCTGTTTTGTTTAGGATTCAGTGCAGCTTTTGACATTATCGATCATAGTCTGCTGCTGGAAAAAACGTATTTGTTATGGCTTTACACCCCATGCTATATTGTGGATAAAGAGTGAAATGTCTAACAGAACACAGAGGGTTGTTCTTTAATGGAAGCCTCTCTAACATAATCCAGGTAGAATCAGGAATTCCCCAGGGCAGCTGTCTAGGCCCCTTACTTTCTTTCAATCTTTACTAACGACATGCCACTAGCTTTGAGTAAAGCCAGTGTGTCTATGTACGCGGATGACTCAACACTAGGACTTAGATTTGTGTGTATTGGGTATATGTTGTGAAATTATTAGATATTACTTAGACATTACTGCACTGTCGGAGCTAGAAACACAAGCATTTCGCTATACCCGCAATAACATCTGCTAAACATGTGACCAATAACATTTGATTTGATTTGATTGACACACATCAGCTACTACAGTGAATGAATTCACAGCAACACTTAACAAAGAGCTGCAGTTAGTTTCAGAATGTGTGGCAAGGAATAAGTTAGTCCTAAATAAATGTATTTCAAAAACTAAAAGCATTGTATTTGGGACAAATCATTCTCTAAACCCTAAACCTCAACTAAATCTTGTAATGAATAATGTGGAAATTGAGCAAGTTGAGGTGACTAAACTGCTTGGAGTAAACTGTCATGGTCAAAACATATAGATACAACAGTAGCTAAGATGGGGAGAAGTCTGTCCATAATAAAACGCAGGTCCTACAAGCCCTAGTTTTGTCGCACCTGGACTAATGTTCTGTCGTGTGGTCAGGTGCCACAAAGAGGGACTTAGGAAAATTGCAATTGTCTCAGAACAGGGCAGCATAAAAATACACCTTATGGAACAGCGGGGACTGTGAAGCAACACAAACACCGGCACAGACACATGCAGGCACACACACACACACACGATAGCATACGCACTATACACACACATACACATGTATTTTCTGTTGTAGATATGTGGTAGTAGAGTAGTGGCCTGAGGGCACACACTTAATGTGCTGTAAATGTATTGTAATTTTGCTGGACCCCAGGAATAATAGCTGCTGCCTTGGCATCAGTTAATGGGGATCCATAATAAATACAAATAAACACACAAATAACCTTCTGGGTTTCTGAGTAATGATAATATTTAATACTAATGTTGCCTGTAATCATCAGCATTTTGAAGAGTGTGGCCTGGGGTGGTTTAGCTGTAATCACCAACATTTTGAAGAGTGTGGCCTGGGGTGGTTTAGCTGTAATCACCAACATTTTGAAGAGAGTGGCCTGGGGTGGTTTAGCTGTAATCACCAACATTTTGAAGAGAGTGGCCTGGGGTGGTTTAGCTGTCTAAGCACTGACTCTGGAGCACATGTACAATGTAACACTGCCATCATGGCTTTGATCCGGCCCACTGGCCTCTCTCTCTCTCTCTCTCTCTCTCTCTCTCTCTCTCTCTCTCTCTCTCTCTCTCTCTCTCTCTCTCTCTCTCTCTCTCTCTCTCTCTCTCTCTCTCTCTCTCTCTCTCTCTCTCTCTCTCTCTCTCTCTCTCTCTCTCTCTCTCTCTCTCTCTCTCTCTCTCTCTCTCTCCAATAAATATAGAAAACACTTTCAATATATATATATATTGAAACATATTAAAGAGACAGTAACCTTCTGGGCCGCCCAGTCCATCCATCCTCTGGTCTCAGGGTCGATGTTGATGAGAACCAGACCTTCAACTGAGTCTGGATGGGCCATCTGAGAGACAGAGAGCGAGAATGAAAGAGAGTGAGAGAGAGAGAGAGAGAGAGAGAGAGAGAGAGAGAGAGAGAGAGAGAGAGAGAGAATGAAAGAAGCAAGCATTGGTATACACTGAGAAGAGAACCGTATAGCAATATTTTGCTAATGCAGGCTCGACCCTAAACTATGTTCTCTCTGCTCAGATTGGGTTTACAAACTGCTGAATTATTAGGTTTGATTTAGGAGAGGTTTGATTTACACAAGCAGTGGGTGAGCTTTAGCTCTCACTCTCAAGTTTTATTCTGAATGTTGCTATCATCCTCATCTGATGGAAGGTGACTTGCTAAATATAGCATAGTTTTAAACTGATCTTTGAATGTGATTTTGTCAGGTTTTAAATACATTTTGTTGACAGCTCTGTCTCTAGAGACAGAAGAGTGACTTAGTCATATACCATTTAATCCATGTTTAAAGACGCAGTCAAGTCTCTACTTCCTGATTGGGTCTAAACACATTTTAACACATTTACTTTGCAGACCCTCTGCTGGTTTAGAAACCAATTCGAAATTGCAATTGCTCTTATGACCTGTCGGTGGAGAACATGGAGATAATTTAGCAAGCAAACACATTCGTGTAAAAAATATATATATATATATAATATATATACATATATATTGATTGATTGACACTAATTCTCACTACACATAGACATATGTGTCACTACATTTAATGTTTTTATCCAACGGTTTTACAGAACATTTTAGCCTACTGCTTTTTGCTTTTAACATAATGTGTTTCTTTTTATGTTCTGCTTCTATTCATCTAAACTCAAGAATTGACCTTGAGATGATTTTTAATGGTTTTCATATTTCAAGGCAAACCTCTTTCAAACCTCTTTCTCAGAGAAAATAACAACTTAACTCTTTGAGACCATAACTTTAATTATGCATTTAATGGCATTCCATTTTATATCCATCTGATTCATACTTGATAAACTTTGAGGTTACCATCGACCAGACCAACCAATCTGACCAACATACACAGCCAAACAGTGACTGGTAACTCTTGACTGTAATGATGTTTGAACTGAGAACTGATTGAACTGATGTTATCTCTTTGCCCTTAACAAAGAATGACGTTTTCTTGAGCTTGGTTGAAGGAATGTGTACCTAGGGACATTTGTATTTGTAAAGCACATTGTCAACGCTTCCCCGGAAGACACTCCTGATGCCATGGGCCCAACGACTAGAAGTTGGGTTCCATAAACTGGACTGGAGACTCAAAAACAAACTCTCATGTGGTGGGGGCCATTTCTTCCTGTACTGACTATTGAATGTCATAGAATAATACTATAGTATCCATGTTTGGTTTCTTGTTAACTTGTTCACTGAGGATAACTCTGATGCTATCTATATGGATGTATGATCTCTGTTGTAACTTGTATCTGTACAGGGTAAACTCTGAATTACTCTATGGAAAGGGGTTTTATGGTCCTGTCAGGAATTCTGTCTCATTTACATTGGTGTCATCCCCCACACAAGCCTTTAGATGCTGTGACACCATGTGGAGACTGGGCCTGGGTGGTCGGGTTACTGTAAATTTGGTATCATTTGATTGGTCAGTGGTGGTTGATTTTGGGTTGAGATGGTTACACCTTCAGATGCTATAAATGGGATGGAGGTCTGCTGTTCTCTCTCTCTTATCCTGTGTCCTGTCCATTGGAGGAAGGTTGTATGATATTTTCTCATTTCCTAGGCTTCTAGGCCTCTGGCTTGGTAGGAATGTCTTTGTCCATGCTTTGTCTTGTAAGTTAACCTTAGCATCTAATTATATGCCTAGAATTATGCTTTGTTAATGTCAGTATTGCCATAACTTAAGCTTTGTGTCTTGTATGTGAATCCATTCATTTTACAAAAGTTATTAAATAATACTTGATTTGATGACTGTAAGTCGCTTTGGATAAAAGCGTCTGCTAAATGGCATATTATTATTATTATTTTTATTATTATTATTATATTCACTTCTCATGACCATTCCTTGATCCTTAGTCAGCTAAACGCTTAATACCTGATTGCACATGGTTCAACTGTAGTCTCTTGCATATCGCTATTTATCTTATGGAGTCAGATAATTCATTTAATGGGCTAATTGCTTAGTCATATTACGGACCGCATGTGAGGTTTTACTAGAACGTTAAATGGAGTCAGATATACTTTCTAATAGTCTTTGTCCATTAATTGCTTAGTATTTTTATGGGTCGCATATAGGGAATATTTAACATGGTTATATGATAAATATTACCCCACTACAATAACCCATGTGAGTTCAATGCATAGACTAGTACCAAGAGGGTACATAACAGAACTAACAGCATGGTATACTTAAGCAATACGGCACGAGGGGGTGAGGTATATGGCCAATATACCACGGCTGTTCTTACGCACGACACAACGCGGCGTACCTGGATACAGCCCTTAGCCGTGGTATATTGGCCATATACCACAAACCCCCTAGGTGCCTTATTGCTATTATAAACTCAATACCAACGTAATTAGAGCAGTAAAAAGTCATTTTGGTCATACCTGTGGTATACGGTCTGATATACCACGGCTTTCAGCCAATCAGCATTCAGGGCTCGAACCACCCGGTTTATAATGTGATTTATCACAGGGCAGCTGTATGAACTGATACAGGGGGAAGTAACATGATAAGGACACACTCACTGTGAACCTGGAGAGAATGTAAGAACCAGCTCCCACTCCAACTCCGATGACAGTACGGAAACTAGAACAGGGAGTGAGTACAGACTTAGTGACAGAGCTTCTGATATTGAAAACATTCATAGACATGTCTGTATTGTAATATGCATATGTATACCAGTACAGAGAGTACAGACTTAGTGACAGAGCTTCTGATAGTGACAACATGTCTGTTGTGAACGCCAGTAGATGTTTGTGAATGCTAAGTAATACATTTTTTATGGTGGACATGCCAGTAAGCAAGCAAGTATTATGTAACGACGATGAAATAAGTCTTACTCACTTGAAATATGTCAGGACAGCAGGGATCATCTCTGCAATTTGCTCCATGGACGGATATTGGTATCTAAAACGAGAACATGTTTATATGAACAGTTAAATATACACACTATATATACACACACACACACACACACACAGCGTACCCCATAGGATAGGCGGTGGCCCCCTCCTCTTGGCCAGGTGCATCGATGTGGACCAGGGTAAAGTTCTTCACTATCTCCTGCATCTCCTCAAACTTAAACAGAGGAGAGAAGCAGCTTTTACCTGGGAGAGAGAGAGATAAATAGAGAGAGAGAGATAAATAGAGAGAGAGCGATGGGGAGAAAGAAAAAAGGGAGAGCGAGAGAAAGAGAGAGTAAAAGTCAGAACTTGAAAAGTTTCTCAGACTTGAAAAGCATAAATCATTCACTGTAAAAGAAAAACTGAAGAAAGGGCAGTCGCAGAACTGAAGGGAAACTCAAAATGAAAAAATGAAAATTGCTGGAGGGGATGACTGAGGAAAGGATACATTAAAGCAGAGATGAAAGTGAAAGACATAGTAAGAGAAGGAGAGAGAGAGAGAGAGAGAGAGAGAGAGAGAGAGAGAGAGAGAGAGAGAGAGAGAGAGAGAGAGAGACAGAGAGAGAGACAGAGAGAGAAGAGAGAGAGAGACAGAGAGAGACAGACAGACAGAGAGAGAGAGAGAGAGAGAGAGAGAGAGAGAGAGAGAGAGACAGAGAGAGAGAGACTGAGAGAGAGAGAGAGAGAGCGAGAGAGAGAGAGAGAGAGAGAGAGAGAGACAGAGAAAGAGAGCGAGAGACTGAGACAGAGACAGAGAGAGAGACAGAGAGAGAGAGAGACAGAGAGAGAGAGAGAGAGAGAGAGAGAGAGAGAGAGAGAGAGAGAGACTCACTGTCCAGGCCCACGTCGTGGAAGGTCAGGATGGCGGGGCGGCGTGTGTTGGAGGTTCCATGGAGAGTCACGTGGAGGAGACCATGTGGAGTCTCAATACTGTGTTCCTGGGAGGGAGGGAGCGAACGAGAGAGAGTGAGTTACACACATATACTACCATAACACTATGCTACACACACACTCAAATACACACAGTGAACATGCTTTCACATACACAAATAAAACCATACACACACAAACATACTGTATGTTGAACAAACATACTTTCACATGACACAAGACACATACACACATGGTAATTTATTCAGAAACAGTGGTACCTGGCCCTGGTCCAACAGTATCCGAGCTGCAGCCTCAGCATCCTACAAAGATGGAGAAAACATTTCAGGTCTCTATTGGATTTTGGGTAGGCAGAACCAGACACATTTCTGACACATAATGTCATTGTGAAATACATCTGGGAACCTCTCTGGGAAGATAATTGTGAAATGAATATCTACAGCTGTTCATTGGCAAAGACTTTTCACAGTATCATCCCACTAACATGCTAATGTTGGATCAGTTTCTATCTTTTACATCATAATGAATAAGATGAATATATTTATTATGATTATGGACAGGGCGGACCTGATATCTTAGATTAAAACTCCTACTCTGAGACACTTTTGGAATATGGTCCTGGTTCATGCATTTGAGTCTGTAATTCCCCTAACTCTCCAACGTCAGCAGATGGCAGCACTGAGAGTACACATCTCAACCCTCTCCAGCTCTGTTCTGCACAACAACAGGGAAAGAAGAGCTTCTCACTTTACACCCTCAGGGCTTTGACATCAACCAAGCTCTCATGTCTGAACCAGCCTAGCCCAGCAACAACACACAAGTACACACACACACACACGAGAACGCATGCAGTCACACACACACACACACACACGATACATACACAGCCCTTGACTTTTTCCACATTTTGTTGCTGAATTTAAAATGGATTAAATTAAGAATGTGTATCACTGGCCTACACACAATACCCCTTAATGTCAAAGTAGAATATTGTTTTTAGACATTTTTTACAAATTAATAAAAAATGACAAGCTGAAATGTCTTGAGTCAATAGGTACCAGGAAGTTGTGAGTTTAAATCCCACGTGAGTACATGTTGAATAATAATGACCGTATAAATGAACATACACAATGTAGTCACATGTCATATATGCACGTTGAAAACACTGTATGTTTAAAGCACTGTGTGTGTATCCTAACAATTAATTGCAGAGCATCACCTGTGAAATTTAATGGGAAAAGTGTTACCCACATGTGATCATGTGAAAATCCACATGTGAAACTTAATGTGAAATATCATCACATGTGAAGTGAACCAAAAACGCATAGTTTCACATGATTTCATTTGTGAAATTTCACATGTGAAATAAAATTAGCAAAATGTAGAATTTTCATGTGAAATCATGTGATTTTCCACCTGTGAAATCAGGTGGTTTGCTATTTACATGTAAGTAATTTAGCAGATGCTCTTATCCAGAGCGACTTACAAATTGGTGCATTCATTCAACTTAGGATAGCCAGTGGGACAACCCCTTTTTTTATGGGGGGGTGGGGGAGGCAGAAGGATTACTGTTATACTATTCCAGGTATTCCTTAAAGAGGTAGGGTTTCAAGTGTCTCCTGCCAGCCAAACCCTCCCCTACCCTGGACCAATTGTGCGCCACCCCATGGGTCTCCCGGTCGCGGCCGGCTGCGACAGAGCCTGGACCCGAACCAGGATCTCTAGTGGCACAGCTAGCACTGCGATGCAGTTCCTTAGACCACTGCGCCACTCGAGAGTTATATACGTTTTGAATACAGTGGGGGAAAAAAGTATTTAGTCAGCCACCAATTGTGCAAGTTCTCCCACTTAAAAAGATGAGAGAGGCCTGTAATTTTCATCATAGGTACAGTGGGGAAAAAAGTATTTAGTCAGCCACCAATTGTGCATGTTCTCCCACTTAAAAAAAGATGAGAGAGGCCTGTAATTTTCATCATAGGTACACGTCAACTATGACAGACAAAATGAGAAAGAAAAATCCAGAAAATCACATTGTAGGATTTTTAATGAATTTATTTGCAAATTATGGTGGAAAATAAGTATTTGGTCAATAACAAAGTTTCTCAATACTTTGTTATATACCCTTTGTTAGCAATGACACAGGTCAAACGTTTTCTCTAAGTCTTCACAAGGTTTTCACACACTGTTGCTGGTATTTTGGCCCATTCCTCCATGCAGATCTCCTCTAGAGCAGTGATGTTTTGGGGGCTGTCACTGGGCAACACAGACTTTCAACTCCCTCCAAAAGATTTTCTATGGGGTTGAGATCTCGAGACTGGCTAGACCACTCCAGGACCTTGATTGCTTCTTACGAAGCCACTCCTTCGTTGCCCGGGCGGTGTGTTTGGGATCATTGTCATGCTGAAATACCCAGCCACGTTTCATCTTCAATACCCATGCTGATGGAAGGAGTTTTTCACTCAAAATTCTCGCGATACATGGCCCCATTAATCTTTCCTTTACACGGATCAGTCGTCCTGGTCCCTTTGCAGAAAAACAGCCCCAAAGCATGATGTTTCCACCCCCATGCTTCACAGTAGGTATGGTGTTCTTTGGATGCAACTCAGCATTCTTTGTCCTCCAAACACGACGAGTTGAGTTTTTACCAAAAAAGTTCTATTTTGGTTTCATCTGACCATATGACATTCTCCCAATCCTCTTCTGGATCATCAAATGCACTCTAGAACTTCAGACGGCTGGACATGTACTGACTTAAGCAGGGGACACGTCTGTCACTGCAGATTTGAGTCCCCGGCGGCATAGTGTGTTACTGATGGTAGGCTTTGCTACTTTGGTCCCAGCTCTCTGCAGGTCATTCACTGGGTCCCCCGTGTGGTTCTGGGATTTTTGCTGACCGTTCTTGTGATAATTTTGACCCCACGGGTGAGATCTTGCGTGGATCCCCAGATCGAGGGAGATTATCAGTGGTCTTGTATGTCTTCCATTTCCTAATAATTGCTCCCACAGTTGATTTCTTCAAACCAAGCTGCTTACCTATTGCAGATTCAGTCTTCCCAGCCTGGTGCAGGTCTACAATTTTGTTTCTGGTGTCCTTTGACAGCTCTTTGGTCTTGGCCATAGTGGAGTTTGGAGTGTGACTGTTTGAGGTTGTGGACAGGTGTATTTTATACTGATAACAAGTTCAAACAGGTGCCATTAATACAGGTAACGAGTGGAGGACAGAGGAGCCTCTTAAAGAAGAAGTTACAGGTCTGTGAGAGCCAGAAATCTTGCTTGTTTGTAGGCGACCAAATACTTATTTTCCACCGTAATTTGCAAATAAATTCATAAAAAAATCCTACAATGTGATTTTCTGGATTTTTTTCCACAATTTGTCCGTCATAGTTGACGTGTACATATGATGAAAATTACATGCCTCTCTCATCTTTTTTAAGTGGGAGAACATGCACAATTGGTGGCTGACTAAATACTTGTTTTCCCCACTGTACACGTCAACTATGACAGACAAATTGAGGAAAAAAAATCCAGAAAATCACATTGTATTATGGTTGAAAATAAGTTATGGTTGAAAATAAGTATTTGGTCACCTACAAACAAGCAAGATTTCTGGCTCTCACAGACCTGTAACTTCTTCTTTAAGAGGCTCCTCTGTCCTCCACTCGTTACCTGTATTAATGGCACCTGTTTGAACTTGTTATCAGTATAAAAGACACCTGTCCACAACCTCAAACAGTCACACTCCAAACTCCACTATGGCCAAGACCAAAGAGCTGTCAAAGGACACCAGAAACAAAATTGTAGACCAGCACCAGGCTGGGAAGACTGAATCTGCAATAGGTAAGCAGCTTGGTTTGAAGAAATCAACTGTGGGAGCAATTATTAGGAAATGGAAGACATACAAGACCACTGATAATCTCCCTCGATCTGGGGCTCCACGCAAGATCTCACCCCGTGGGGTCAAAATGATCACAAGAACAGTGAGCAAAAATCCCAGAACCACACGGGGGGACCTAGTGAATGACCTGCAGAGAGCTGGGACCAAAGTAACAAAGCCTACCATCAGTAACACACTACGCCGCCAGGGACTCAAATCCTGCAGTGCCAGACGTGTCCCCCTGCTTAAGCCAGTACATGTCCAGGCCCGTCTGAAGTTTGCTAGAGTGCATTTGGATAATCCAGAAGAGGATTGGGAGAATGTCATATGGTCAGATGAAACCAAAATAGAACTTTTTGGTAAAAACTCAACTCGTCGTGTTTGGAGGACAAAGAATGCTGAGTTGCATCCAATGAACACCATACCTACTGTGAAGCATGGGGGTGGATACATCATGCTTTGGGGCTGTTTTTCTGCAAAGGGACCAGGACGACTGATCCGTGTAAAGGAAAGAATGAATGGGGCCATGTATCGTGAGATTTTGAGTGAAAACCTCCTTCCATCAGCAAGGGCATTGAAGATGAAACGTGGCTGGGTCTTTCAGCATGACAATGATCCCAAACACACCGCCCGGGCAACGAAGGAGTGGCTTCGTAAGAAGCATTTTAAGGTCCTGGAGTGGCCTAGCCAGTCTCCAGATCTCAACCCCATAGAAAATCTTTGGAGGGAGTTGAAAGTCCGTGTTGCCCAGCGACAGCCCCAAAACATCACTGCTCTAGAGGAGATCTGCATGGAGGAATGGGACAAAATACCAGCAACAGTGTGTGAAAACCTTGTGACGACTTAGAGAAAACGTTTGACCTGTGTCATTGCCAACAAAGGGTATATAACAAAGTATTGAGAAACTTTTGTTATTGACCAAATACTTATTTTCCACCATAATTTGCAAATAAATTCATTAAAAAATCCTGCAATGTGATTTTCAGGATTTTTTTTCTCATTTTGTCTGTCATAGTTGACGTGTACCTATGATGAAAATTACAGGCCTCTCTCATCTTTTTAAGTGGGAGAACTTGCACAATTGGTGGCTGACTAAATACTTTTTTTTCCCACTGTAAGTATTCAACCCCTTTGTTATGGCAAGACTAAATAAGTTCAGGAGTCAAAATGTGCTTAACAAGTCACATAATAAGTTGCATGGGCTAACTGTGTGCAATAATGGTGTTTAACATGATTTTTGAATGACTACCTCATCTCTGTACCCCACACATACAATTATTTGTAAGGTCCCTCAGTCGAGCAGTGCATTTCAAACACAGATTCAACCACAAAGACCAGGGAGGTTTTCCAATGCCTCACAAAGAAGGGCCCCTATTGGTAGATGTGTAAAAAAAAAAGCAGACAATGAATATCCCTTTGAGCATGGTGAAGTTATTAATTAGGCTTTCAATGGTGTATCGATACACCCAGTCACAACAAAGATACAGGCGTCCTTCCTAACTCAGTTGCCGGAGATTAAGGAGATTTCACCATGACTTTAAAACAGTTACAGTTTAATGGATGTGATAGGAGACAACTGAGGATGGATCAAAAACATTGTAGTTCCTCCACAATACTAACCTAATGGTAAGAGTGAAAAGAAGGAAGCCTGTACAAAATAAAAAATATTCCAAAACATGCATCCTGTTTGCAATAAGGCACTAAATTAAAACTGCAAAAAATGTGGCAAAGAAATGTACTTTATGTCCTGAATACAAAGTGTAATGTTTGGGGCAAATCCAACACAAAACATTACTGAGTACTACTTTTCATATTTTCAAGCATGGTGGTGGCTGCATCATGTTATGGGTATGCTTATCTTCGGCAAAGACTAGGGAGTTTTTTTATGATAAAAATAAACGGAATAGAGCTAAGCACAGGCAAAATCCTAGAGGAAAACCTGGTTCAGTCTGCTTTCCAACAGACACTGGGTGTCATGCCCTGACTCAGGGGACGCTTAAATGTTGAGTCAGGGTGTGTATATTCTTTGTTGTGTGTTTTCTATGTTTCGATCTATTATGTGTAGATCTATGTTGGCCGGTGTGGTTCCCAATCAGAGGCAGCTGTAGCTCGTTGTCTCTGATTGGGGATCATACTTAGGCAGCCTATTGGCACTAGTGGGTTGTGGGATCTTGTTCTGGGTAAGGTTTGTTGTATGTACAACCTTAGGACTTTTTGTTTGTTTGTTGTTTTGTCGTGTGTTTACTCAGTGTAAATAAACATGTACGTATATCACGCTGCGCCTTGGTCTGACCCGTCATTCAACGAGCGTGACAGAAGATCCCACCAAACACGGACCAAGCAGCGTGCCCAGGAGCAGCAGACACCCTGGACACAGGTAGTGGAGCAGAGATCATGGACTTGGGAGGAGATAAGAGAGGATCTGGCCAAGCATATGGAGGCCCTGAAAGGGATGAGGGAGAAGGAGGTGAGATTAGCCGATAGCGGACCCTGGGCGAAGGAGGAAGCCCAGGCAGGAGAGGTGAAACGGAGACCCGAGAGGCAACCCCAAGAACATTTTGGACGACGAGGCAGCAGGAGGCCGTTAAAGGGCGGATCTGCAGGTTAGGAGAGGAGGCCACCATGTTACGGGGGCTATTGGTTCAGAGGGAGCAGGAGTTATTCGGTCAGAGGGAGGCGTTACAGGAGGCTAAAAGGGAGAAGGAAAGAGGCACGGCGAGAGGAGCTGGTTGGGCAGCAGAAGGAGCGGGGGTTAATAAAGGAACCCAGTCCTGCTCCTCGCACCAAGCAAGTGGTGCGCGTTGCCAGCCCGGCCCGGCCTGTTCCTGCTCCTCGCAACAAGCCAGTGGTGTGCGTCGCCAGCCCGGCCCGGACTGTCCCTGCTCCTCACACCAAGCCAGTGGTGCGCGTCGCCAGCCCGGCCCGGCCTGTTCCTATTCCTCGCACCAAGCCAGTGGTGCGCGTCGCCAGCCCTGTTCCTGCTCCTCGCACCAAGCCAGTGGTGCGCGTTGCCAGCCCGGCCCGGCCCGTTCCTGTCCCTCGCATCAAGCCAGTGGTGCGTGTTCCTAGTCCGGTTCGGCCCGTGCCTGCTCCTCGCACCAGACCAGTGGTGCGTTTGTCCAGTCCGGCACGGCGCGTGCCCGTTCCACCGGTGCCTGCTCCACTCCGGAGCCAGAGCAGTCCGCTCCACCGGTGCCTGATCCAGTGCCGGTCAGCTATTACACTACGGAGCCAGAGCAGTCCGCTCCACCGGGGTCCAGTCCAGCTCCGGTCAGCTGCGCCACTCCGGAGCCAGAGCAGTCCGCTCCACCGGTGCCTGATCCAGCTCCGGTCAGCTGCGCCACTCCGGAGCCAGAGCAGTCCGCTCCACCGGGGTCTAGTCCAGCTCCGGTCAGCGGCTCCACTCCGGAGCCAGAGCAGTCCGCTCCACCGGTGCCCAGTCCAGCTCCGGTCAGCGGCTCCAGTCCAGACCATGACGTCAGCCCCTCTCCAGGTTCGGGGTCTCCCACACCAGGGTCCAGACAGGTACTGGGGTATCGTGGGAGGAAGGAGAGGGGAAGTAGCGCGCCAAGGTCCAGACCAGACCAGGGGCGCAACAGGGAGGCGGAGAGTGAGAGGTCGTCACGCCCCGAGCTGGATCCGCCTCCAAGGCGGAATGCCCACCCGGCCCCTACCCTGTTATGTTTATGTTGTGCGGTCGGAGTCCGCACCTTTGGGGGGGTTACTGTCACGCCCTGACTCAGGGGACACTTAAATGTTGAGTCAGGGTGTGTATATTCTTTGTTGTGTGTTTTCTATGTTTCGATCTATTATGTGTAGATCTATGTTGGCCGGTGTGGTTCCCAATCAGAGGCAGCTGTAGCTCGTTGTCTCTGATTGGGGATCATACTTAGGCAGCCTATTAGCACTAGTGGGTTGTGGGATCTTGTTCCGGGTAAGGTTCGTTGTATGTACAACCTTAGGACTTTTCGTTTGTTTGTTGTTTTGTTGTGTGTTTACTCAGTGTAAATAAACATGTACATATATCATGCTGCGCCTTGGTCTGACCCGTCATGCAACGAGCGTGACACTGGGAGACAAATTCACCTTTCAGCAGGAAAATAACCTAAAACACAAAGTCAAATATACACTGGAAATGCATATCAAGACGACATTGAATGTTCCTGAGTAGCCTAGTTACAGTATTGACTTAAATCAGCTTGAAAATCTTTGGCAAGACTTGAAAATGGCTGTGTAGCAATGATCAACAACCAACTTGACAGAGCTTGAAGAATCTTAAAGTAATGTGCAAATATTGTACAATCCAGGTGTGGAAAGCTCTTAGAAACTTACCCAGAAAGACTCACAGCTGTAATCGCTGCCAAAGGTGATTCTATCATGTATTGACTCAGGGGGTTGAATCCTTATCTAATCGATATATTAGTAGTTTTTATTTAATTTTCTATTTTACAAATGTTATAATTTTTCTTCCAATTTGACATTAGAGTATTTTGTGTAGATCATTGACAGAAAAATTACAATTAAAACAATTTTAATCCCACCTTGTAACACAACAAAATGTGGAAAAAGTGAAGGGGTGTGAATACTTTCTGAAGGCTGTATGTGTCAGCCTGCATGTATGTGGCAGTGTGTATGTGTGTGGGTGTGTGTGTGTGTGTGTGTGTGTGGCAGTGTGTGTGTGTGTGTGGCAATGTGTGTGTGTGTGTGTGGCAGTGTGTATATGTGGCAGTGTGTGTGTGTGTGGCAGTGGCAGTGTGTGTGGCAGTGTGAGTGTGTGTGTACAGTATGTATGTGTACCTTTGCAGGATCGGGCTGACCAGGAAGTAAAGGTTTTTCCTCTGTGATGGCAATCTCCTGCATCTCCGTTGTCATGGCGTCACTTGTTCACGTCCTAGAGAAGATAAACACATTTATACATGAAAACATATTACAATTCAAGCATCTCTCTCACGCGCACGCACACACACTCTGCCTTAATCCATTGCTTTACTCATCTGGGACTTTCACAGTTCCGCGGGACTTTATGGAAGTGAATTACTAATTAAAGTTAGCAACATAATTAACTGGGAAGAAGAAGGAGAGAGAGAGAGAGAGAGAGAGAGAGAGAGAGAGAGAGAGAGAGAGAGAGAGAGAGAGAGAGAGAGAGAGAGAGAGAGAGACTTACTACAACACTGTATATATACATAATATGACATTTGAAATGTCTTTATTCTTTTGAAACTTCTGAGTGTAATGTTTACTGTTAATATTTATTGTTTATTTCACTTTTGTTTACTATCTACTTCCCTTGCTTTGGCAATGTTAACACACGTTTCCCATGCCAATAAAGCCCTTAAATTGAAATTGAAATTGAATTGAAATTGAAATTGAATTGAATTGAATTGAATTGAGAGAGACTTACCCAGAAAGACTCACAGCTGTAATCGCTGTCAAAGGTGATTCTAACATGTATTGACTCTGGGGGTTGAATAATGAACTAATCAAGATATGAGTGTTTTATTTTTCAAAAATGTATTAGAAATGTTAGAATTTTTCTGTGTAAGGGCTATTTTACCAAGAAGGAGAGTGATGGAGTACTGCATCAGATGACCTGGCCTCCACAATCCCCCGACCTCAACCCAATTGAGATGGTTTGGGATGAGTCGGACGGCAGAGTGAAGGAAAAGCAGCCAACAAGTGTTCAGCATATGTGGGAACTCATTCAAGACTGTTGGAAAAGCATTCCAGGTGAAGCTGGTTGAGAGTATGCCAAGAGTATGCAAAGCTGTCATCAAGGCAAAGGGTGGCTATTTGAAGAATCTCAAATATAAAATATCTTTTGATTTGTTTAACACTTTTTTGGTTACTACATGATTCCATGTGTTATTTCATAGTTGTGATGTCTTAACTATTATTCTATAATGCAGAAATTAGTAAAAATGAAGATAAACCCTTGAATGAGTAGGTGTGTCCAAGAGAGAGAGAGAGAGAGAGAGAGAGAGAGAGAGAGAGAGAGAGAGAGAGGCAGGGTTGTAGCTTGGCTTGTGGCTAACCAGTGGCACATCCGTCCCCTAGATTTGTGTTTTCTATTACGTCAGGCTGTGGCAGATTCATACTACAGCATTGCATGCATGGTTGCTAGTAGCTATGACAATCGGTTTGTATTGCTAGTACTGTATGGTTTTGGATAATGGTTAATTGTTTAGATAGCTAGCTAACTTGCATGTCTAAACAAAAGACTCCACTTCACCAGATGATTACATGATCTGTGTAGTAATATTAATTGTATCTCAGAAATCCATTTGCATTGCTAGTTATAGCCTAATGTCAGCTAGCTAGCTAACATTGAGCCTGGTTGGTTAGCTTTAGCTACCTGCAGATTCATACTACAGCATTTAATGCATGGTGGCTAGCTATAACACTCCGTTTGTACTATATGGGTTGGAATTATGGTTAATTGTTTAGCTAGCTAATTTACATGTCTAAACAAAAGACTCCACTTCACCAGATGATTACATGACCCATCAAGTTAGCTAGATGTGGCCTTGGGGTGGTTATAGCCTCTCTTTCACATCAATTTAGACAAGTGTGTCTTGGTAAGCATCATCTAATAATTTTAAAATATTTATACATAATTTTTTATCTGGACACTTTCTATTTTTCTACATTTCACTGTACTGTTTATACCTTATGTATCATGTGCATTTGACAAATAAACATAGATTTTATTTGATATAGTGCGTGTTTACCAAAGACAGTAATGTGAAGAACAACATGACCTGCACCAAAGTCAGCTTAGGATATAGGGCAAGGACTAGATGAAGTGTAATTTTACCTGGAGTATTTTCACCACTTATAGTCTTGAAATCTTTGGTTGTTTACTACACTACTCACTCTGTTTAGCACATGGCCTCACACGTGAATCCTTAAAGAGATGGGTGGGGCTAAGGCTTAAGAGGGTGTGAACAATGCTGAATGGGTGTAGGCAAAGAAGAGCTCTCCAGTAGGTGTACCAAAACATTCAAGAGGAATTTTCTCAAAAGTGGGGTTAAAAGTTTATCAACTTTCAAAGCAGAATTACTTTCCCATTGTTCCTCAACTGCAGTGTATGATATACCATTTTGTAGAGTCTCTACTTTTATCCAATGTAAAAAAATTCAAATGTTGCTACGTAAGACTGAAAATGGGTGCTGATTCACATATTTAGATTTTAATGAAATGTTCCATTTTTAGAGAGAGAGAGGATAGCGAGAGAGGATGACAGTGGGTGAAGATAGAGAGAGGTTGTGTCAAAGGACAGTAGGCTGGATTCAAACCCTTGCTGACAGCATAGATATGTGAGCCGGAGACGGTGGTACTACCATCACCAGCATCTTTATTCCACTCTATTCTTCAGAATGTATGAGATATTTTTCCCCCTTCATAATATTATTAGTTTCAAATACTGAAATTAACATTTTAATAGTGAGCGACTAGATGTCAAATCAAATGCCACATGACAGGAGCGTAATGTTATGGATCGGTAACGGAATGGCTATCAGAGAGATAATCACCCAGTCCAATTTTGGTTATACACAAGTAATTACAATACAAGCCATAATCTTGAATAACAATGTCAATCAGCTCTCTGCAAATCAACAGACAGTGATATCTTCCCAAATGGCACCCTATTTCCTATATAGTGCACCACTTCAGACCAGAGCTCTACGCAGGCAGCAGCGTTCCATCACAACACTGTTTCATAAAATGATCAGCAACAATGTGTCATGTGCCAGAGCTAGCTGGTTAGCTATCGACTGGAAATCATCAAGTCATGTGATTAGCGGGTAGGTTGGTTATGTATTAACATCATGGACTTCCCTCCAGTACACCTAATCTCTCCCCCCCCACTCTCCCAATCCCTCTTTCTCTGTGTGTGTGAGCCAGTGTGTTTTAGAGCGTGTAAAAACTGTTAAACTGCACAGGAGGGACCGTCTGTCACTACGTAGAGATGTAGAGAGAGATGGGGAGAGAGAGAGAGGGGGCAGCTAAGAGACTGTTGCCTCTCTCTCTCTCTCTCTCTCAACAGTTTGCTCTTTGTATTATGGATTTTATTCAACAGCTGCTTAGCTTCTGTTATCGGTCCTGAAGCGCTGGGCAACCTGACACGCAAATAATTGTGTTTACACAGGCTTTGGATATAATCTGACCGTTCGGTGGAGTAGTCAGTACAGCTGCCATATATACAGTGGGGAGAACAAGTATTTGATACACTGCCGATTTTGCAGGTTTTCCTACTTACAAAGCATGTAGAGGTCTGTAATTTTTATCATAGGTACACTTCAACTGTGAGAGACAGAATCTAAAACAAAATACAGAAAATCACATTGTATGATTTTTAAGTAATTAATTTGCATTTTATTGCATGACATAAGTATTTGATACATCAGAAAAGCAGAACTTAATATTTGGTACAGAAACCTTTGTTTGCAATTACAGAGATCATACGTTTCCTGTAGGTCTTGACCAGGTTTGCACACACTGCAGAGGGGATTTTGGCCCACTCCTCCATACAGACCTTCTCCAGATCCTTCAGGTTTCGGGGCTGTCGCTGGGCAATACAGACTTTCAGCTCCCTCCAAAGATTTTCTATTGGGTTCAGGTCTGGAGACTGTCTAGGCCACTCCAGGACCTTGAGATGCTTCTTACGGAGCCACTCCTTAGTTGCCCTGGCTGTGTATTTCGGGTCGTTGTCATGCTGGAAGACCCAGCCACGACCCATCTTCAATGCTCTTACTGAGGGAAGGAGGTTGTTGGCCAAGATCTCGCGATACATGGCCCCATCCATCCTCCCCTCAATACGGTGCAGTCATCCTGTCCCCTTTGCAGAAAAGCATCCCCAATGAATGATGTTTCCACTTCCATGCTTTAGACCAAAAAGCTCTATTTTTGTCTCATCAGACCACATGACCTTCTCCCATTCCTCCTCTGGATCATCCAGATGGTCATTGGCAAACTTCAGACAGGCCTGGATATGCACTGGCTTGAGCAGGGGGGACCTTGAGAGCGCTGCAGGATTTTAATCCATGACGGCGTAGTGTGTTACTAATGCTTTTCTTTGAGACTGTGGTCCCAGCTCTCTTCAGGTCATTGACCAGGTCCTGCCGTGTAGTTCTGGGCTGATCCCTCACCTTCCTCATGATCATTGATGCCCCACGAGGTGAGATCTTGCATGGAGCTCCAGACCGAGGGTGATTGACCGTCATCTTGAACTTCTTCCATTTTCTAATAATTGCACCAACAGTTGTTGCCTTCTCACCAAGCTGCTTGCCTATTGTCCTGTAGCCCATCCCAGCCTTGTGCAGGTCTACAATTTTATCCCTGATGTCCTTACAAAGCTCTCTGGTCTTGGCCATTGTGGAGAGGTTGGAGTCTGTTTGATTGAGTGTGTGGACAGGTGTCTTTTATACAGGTAACGAGTTCAAACAGGTGCAGTTAATACAGGTAATGAGTGGAGAACAGGAGGGCTTCTTAAAGAAAAACTAACAGGTCTGTGAGAGCCGGAATTCTTACTGGTTGGTAGGTGATCAAATACTTATGTCATGCAATAAAATACAAATTAATTACTTAAAAATCATACAATGTGATTTTCTGGATTTTTGTTTTAGATTCCGTCTCTCACAGTTGAAGTGTACCTATGATAAAAATTACAGACCTCTACATGTTTTGTAAGTAGGAAAACCTGCAAAATCGACAGTGTATCAAATACTTGTTCTCCCCACTGTAACTCAATGTGTTCAGTTTAAAATCGTGAAGCTGATGTAGGAGGCATGGCTGCGTTCAGGAGGGCACAACATTCTGAAAACTTTAGATAGAAATGTTGTGCACTGCACAGCAAATACTTCAGTGTTAAATCAACACAGAGTGTTAAATGTAACACTGGTCCAGTGTCTATACAGGTCCAACATTTTCAGTGTTAAATTAACACATTGCTTAGTGTAAAGCATTATTTGAATATTTCCCAGAGTGCCTTGTCTTTTTTTTTTTTTTTAAGTCATTTAGCAGACGCTCTTATCCAGAGTTACCACCCATGACTGTATTTGTTATTGACAGAGACATGGTTGTTGCATTCATCCATTTTCAGTCCTGTGACCTTCACTAAGTGAGATCCTAAGGAAATATTTTATCATTAAAATTAATGGATTTAACACAATACAACACATATTTCATAAGGCCTTATTTTGAGGGCCTAGTTTTACCCTACTAGAGTGGCCTGAAACTCATGATTTAAAGGCAACATCAGACCTCCAAGTCACATTATCCTGGCTTGCAAAGTGATGTGTATTTCAAGTTTCAAGTTTTAATGTCACATGCACAAGTACAGTGAAATGACTTTCTTGCAAGCTCTCACCCCAATAATGCAGTAATCAATAACAATGTAATAATACAAATAACAAGGTAGAACAAAAACACAAGATATAAAAATAAGAAGAACACGATGAAGTAAGGGTTAGTTCCAGTACCATACTTCCAATGTGCAGGGATACTGGACCGATAGATATGTATAAGGGTAAGGTGACTAGGCATCAGGATATATGATAAACAGAGTAGCGGCAGCGTATATGATGAATGTATGTGAGTTGGTGTGCGTGTGTGTAGAGTCGGTACAAATGTATGTGCATATCATGTGTGTGTAAGCAAATTATGGAGTGAGTGTTTGTGTGTGTGTTGGAGTGTCAGTGTGCGTGAGTGTGTAGGGCCCTGTGAGTGTGTAGGGCCCTGTGAGTGTGTATGGCCCTGTGAGTGTGTATGGCCCTGTGAGTGTGCATAGAGACACATAGAGAAAAATACAATACAAAGGTCAACTCAGATAGTCTGTGTAGCCATTCTGTTAGCTATTTAGCAGTCTTATGGCTTGGGGATAGAAGCTGTTCAGGAGCCTGTTGGAGTCAGACTTGATGCACCAGTACCACTTGCCGTGCGGAAGCAGAGAAAACAGTCTATGACTTGAGTGGTGGGAGTATTTAACGATTTTCTGGGCCTTCCTTTCACACCGCCTGATATAGACATCCTGGATGTCAGAGGGCCTGGTCCCAGTGATGTACTGGGCTGTCCGCACCACCCTCTGTAGCGCCATGCGATCGAGGGCGGTGCTTTTGTCATACCAAGCAGTGATGCAGCCAGTCAAGGTGCTCTCAATGGTACAGCTGTAGAACTTTTTGAGGATTTGAAGGCCCATGCCAAACCTTTTCAACCTCCTGGGGGGTAAGAGGCGCTATTGCGCCTTCTTCACGACTGTAAGCGTGTGTGTGGACCATTTTAAGTTCTTAGTGATTTGGACACAAAGGAACTTCAAACTCTCGACTTGCTCCACTGCAGCCCTGTCGATGTGGATGGGGGCATGCTCGCATTACCTGTAGTCCATGATCAGCTCCTTGGTCTTACTGACGTTGAGGGAGAGGTTGTTGTTCCAGCCCCACACTGCCAGGTCACTGACCTCCTCCCTGAAGGCTGTCTCATCATCGCCGGTGATCAGGCCTACCACCGTCGTATCGTCAGCAAACTTGATGATGGCGTTAGAGTCATGCACTGCCACACTGTCGTAGGTGAACAAGAAATACAGAAGGGAACTAAGCACACACTCCTGAGGGGCCCCCGTGTTGAGGGTCAGCGTGGCGGAGGTGATGTTGCCTGTTAGGAAGTCCAGGATCCAGTTGCAGAGGGAGGTGTTCAGTCCCAGGGACCTTAGCTTAGTGATGAGCTTGGAGGGGACAATGGTGTTGAACGCTGAGCTGTAGTCAATGAACAGCATTCTCACATAGGTATTCCTCTTATCTAGGTGGGTGAGGGCAGTGTGGAGTGAAATTGAGATTGTGTCGTCTATGGATCTGTTGGGGCGGTATGCAAATTAAGTGGGTCTAATGTGTCTGGGATGGTGGAGTTAATGTGTGCCATAACCAGCCTCTCAAAGCATGACTACAGAAGTGAGTGCTACAGGGTGGTAGTCATTGTGGCATGAAGCCTTAGAGTTCTTGGGGACAGGAATAATGGTGGTCATCTTAAAACATGCGGGGATTACAGACTGGGACAAGGAGAGGTTGAAAATTACCGTGAATATGCCTGCCAGCTGTTCTGCGTATGCTCTGAGAACGCGCCCTGGAATCCCATTGGGCACAGGGCATTGAGGCTGTTGACTTGATTAAAGACTTTACTCACGCCGGCCTCAGAGAGCGAGATCACCCAATCTTCTGAGTCGGTGGTGGCCCTCATAGGCGTCGGAGCCTATGTAGTAGGATTCCACCTTATTCCTATATTGACCTTTTGCTCTGCGGAGGTCAAATTGTGTACTTGTTCCTGTCCTCAGCCGTAGCCTCAGGGTTGGCTGTGATAGCCCTGTGTGCGGCAGCCCTATCCTTTAGTTTAGCGCCAACCTCAGTGTTAATCCAGGGCTTTTGATTGGGGAAGCAGTGAACCTTCACTGTGGGGACAACGTTGCTGATGCATTTCCTAATGAAGCCGGTGATGGAGGTGGTTAGCTCATTGATGTAATCGGTGTAGTCCCGAAACATATTCCAATCAGCTCTAGCAAAGCAGTCCTGTAGCATAATCTCTGATTCTGGTGACCATTTCTCAACGGAGCAAGTGACGGGTATTTCCTGTTTGAGCTTCTGCTTGTAAACAGGAAGCAGAAGTACGGAGTCATGATCTGATTTGCCGAATGGCGGACGAGGGAGGGCTTTGTATGCTTGCTTGTGGGTAGAATAACAGTGTCCTTTATTGCCCCTAGCGACGAGGGAGACGTGTTGTAAATTGGGCATCACGCGTCTTAATGACGTGGAATTAAAATCACCGGCAACCAGAAAAACAGCCTCTGGATATAAGTTTTACTGCTTGGTTATAGCCTGGTACAGTTCGTTAAGTGCCAGCTTGTTCTTTTTCTTGTCCTGAGGTGGAATGTATATAAGAGTCATGATAACAGCTAAAAACTCCCTTCAGGAGGTAAAAGGGTCAGCATTTGACCATCAGGTATTCCAAGACGGGTGAACGAGTCAGCACACCAGCTGTTGTTGATGAAGAGGCAAACCCCTCCTCCCCTCGATTTCCCCGACTGCACTGTCCTGTCCGCACGGTGAATTGAGAATCCATCGAGTTGATAGCCATGGGGGGTATCTTGCCCGAGATCCATGTTTCAGAAAAGCAGAGAATATTGCAGTTTCGAGAGTCCCGTTGGTAGCAAATCCGTCTTATTATCAAGTGACTGTACATTGGCCAGTAGAATGGAGGGAAGACGTGGCCGGTTCTCCCTTCGCCTTAATCTAGCCAAGATCCACCCTCTCTTGCCTCTGTAATGTCAGTGTTTCTTCTTAGGTAGCCCGAAAATTGGGTCAAAATTGCAGAAAGAGCCCAGGGCAGATGAGTCGAAGTCGAAGTTGAAGCCGGAATTGAGGTAAGTAAATGCCGATTTGATGTTCAAAAGTTCTTATCGGTTGAAAGAAACGATAGCGGATACATTTTGTGAAAATAAAGGACAAAAGGATAATAAAATAGCTAAGTTGGCTCGGCACTTGCAAAATGGAGGCCATCCATCTTGGAACCCAGCCAGAGTGGGATATCCAACAGTTATCATTTTTATTCACCCACAACCTGCATTCAGAATGACTGCCGGGTTGGGGAAACTAAGATATGAGACTACCTAAAGCAGTGTTTCCCAAACTCTGTCCTGGGTACATGCTTTGGTTTTTGCCCTAGTACTGCACAGCTGATTCAAATAATCAAAGCGTAATGATGAGTTGATCATTTGAATCAGCTGTGTAGTGCCAGGGCAAAAAACTAAACGTGCACGCCTTGGGATCACCATGACCGAATTTGGGAAACCCTGCCCTAAAGCATCTAAACTGGAACAACCATTTCAGTAACGGGAGCAATAAGTATAGATATTGAAACAAACAATTTAAAAAATCTAACTGCAATAGAGCATGGGATTCACCATCAAGGACTCCAATATTACTCTGTGATAGAATAGTTCAGCTCTCTCAAGTGAGCTTCGACTGCCACGGTACCAGGTCTTTGAACTGCTATCAGTCAGCCTTGGATCAATATGTGAAATGTCAACAACCTTCGGACCATTTCTACCTCATTACTCTGCCAACTGGATAGACTTCTTCCACTACAGAGAATACTAAGTGTTACAACAGTAGGGACACAGATATGGGCCTGTGATCATCAAGCGTCTCAGAGTAGGAAAACTGATCTAGGATCAGGTCCTCCCTGTCCATAATAATCTTATTCATTATGATCTAAATCGCAAAACTGATCCTAGATCAGCACAGCACTCCTACTCTGAGACGCATGATAAATAAGAGCCCTGATATCTCTCGATTGGTTTTGCCAACAGAAGAGGATCATGAATCAGAAGAGGATCATGAATCAAAAGAGGAGCATGATTCAGAAGAGGAGCATGAATCAGAAGAGGATCATGAATCAGAAGAGGATCATGAATCAGAAGAGGAGCATGAGTGGATTTGATAAGAACACAGAAACACAGCTAAAGGATCAGTAAGTAATCTGAGGAAACCCTACACAGTCTCATCTTTCTGGATGCTTTTCCCTACACAGTCTCATCTTTCTGGATGCTTTTCCCTACACAGTCTCATCTTTCTGGATGCTTTTCCCTACACAGTCTCATCTTTCTGGATGCTTTTCCCTACACAGAGTCTCATCTTTCTGGATGCTTTTCCCTACACAGAGTCTCATCTTTCTGTTGTGGAGTGGATGGTACTACGTGGCTACAGTAGATATTGCTTTGATATACAGGTCATTGCCCTTGAGATCTGCTGTGTCCCTCCCCGGTCTCTGTTGGTTCTCTGTTCACCCTTGATCAATCATTGACTGACTGGCCAGAGAGTCAACAGACAACATACCCCTGGCCTTTAGTCAACAGACAACATACCCCTGGCCTTTAGTCAACAGACAACATACCCCTGGCCTTTAGTCAACAGACAACATACCCCTGGCCTTTAGTCAGCAGTCAACACACATCTGACCTACTATAGGCCATAGTGAACAGAGCATGATGGAAACCTGTGGACTCTACAGCCTTCAAGGACCAGAGTTAGGGACACCTGTTCTAATAGCTTGACTACCCTTACAGAGTTATTTGCCTATCGAAATCAATTATTATTTATTTCATTTTATGTAATTTTTCTAAGAAAAAGCACTGTTACAGTACGTGAATCCCTGTGGGAGAATATCAGAGTTGTGGAGTCGTACATTACTTTTCCCATGTGTCTTATTGTAACTTATTTCTGGGTGGTTCCAGGATGTAACTTGATTTACAACTCACGTCCTGTTGTTCACTGAGGCGTGTCACTGTACGGCTGTGTTTCTGCTGGGTGCTGATCACACTACTGTACAGATCACACATCCAGGGCTGTGCGTGGAAGTGTGTGGCCTACTCACCCTGCATTGCTCAACCCCTCTGAGAGGCCAGTCAGTCTCTAAAACACCTGCAGTCAGACATGAGCTGAATACAAATTATCTCTCTCTCTCTCTCTCTCTCTCTCTCTCTCTCTCTCTCTCTTAACATTGCCAAAGCAAGTGAAGTAGATAGTAAACAAAAGTGAAATAAACAATAAATAAACAGTAAACATAACACTCAGAAGTTCCAAAACAATAAAGACATTTCAAATGTCATATTATGTATATATACAGTGTTGTAAAAATGTGCAAATAGTTATAGTACAAATGGTAAAACAAAGAAACACAAATATGGGTTGTATTTACAATGGTGTTTGTTCTTCACTGGTTGCCATTTTCTTGTGGCAACAGGTCACAAATATTGCTGCTGTGATGGCACACTGTGGTATTTCACCCAGTAGATAAGGGAGTTTATCAAAATTGGTTTTGTTTTCAAATTAATTGTGGATCTGTGTAATGTGTCTCTAATATGGTCATACATTTGGCAGGAGGTTAGGAAGTGCAACTCAGTTTCCACCTCATTTTGTGGGCAGTGTGCACATAGTCTGTCTTCTCTTGAGAGCCAGGTCTGCCTACGGCGGCCTTTCTCAATAGCAAGACTATGCTCACTGAGTCTGTACATAGTCAAAGCTTTCCTTAAGTTTGGGTCAGTCACAGTGGTCTGGTATTCTGTTTAGGGCCAAATAGCATTCTAGTTTGTTCTGTTTTTTTGTTAATTCTTTCCAATGTGTCAAGTAATTCTCTTTTTTGTTTTCTCATGATTTGGTTGGGTCTAATTGTGTTGTTGTCCTGGGGCTCTGTGGGGTCTGTTTGTGTTAATGAACAGAGCCCCAGGACCAGCTTGCTTAGGGGTGTCACGCCCTGACCTTAGAGATCCCTTTTATTCTCTATTTGGTTAGGTCAGGGTGTGATTTGGGTGGGCATTCTAGTTTTTCTATTTCTTTGTTGGCCGGGTATGGTTCCCAATCAGAGGCAGCTGTCTATCGTGGTCTCTGATTGGGGATCATACTTAGGCAGCCTTTTTCCCACCTTAGTTTGTGGGATCTTGTTTTTGTATAGTTGCTTTGGAGCCTGCAGAACTTTACATTTGTGTGTATTTTGTTGTTTTGTCTGTGTTCATTTAATAAATTAATATGTTCGCCTACCACGCTGCACCTTGGTCCGAGCCTTCAATCAACGAGCGTGACAAGGGGACTCTTCTCCAAGTTCATCTCTCTGTAGGTGATGGCTTTGTTATGGAAGGTTTGGGAATCGCTTCCTTTTAAGTGGTTATAGAATTTAACGGCCCTTTTCTGGATTTTGATAATTAGCGGGTATCGGCCTAATTCTGCTCTGCATGCATTATTTGGTGTTTTTCGTTGTACACAGAGGATATTTTTGCAGAATTCTGCATGCAGTCTCTCTCTCTCGCTCCCTTTTAATCTCTCTGTTTCTCTCTCTCTCTTCATCCAACAACAAGCTTCCAGTGTAATGGGAAACGGGGTAAACAACCATGTTGGCAGAGGCTCCCCTTTCTCTATTGGCTCCCCTTTCTCTATTGGCTCCCCTTTCTCTATTGGCTTCTCTTTCTCTATTGACCATGCGCCTGACAAACAACACACACACACTGAGGCAGTCTAAATTCGGAATGTAGGCTGAAAGGTTGAGATGTTAAAGGTTAAACTATTTGTTGCATAGTGTGTGTGTGTGTGTGTGTGTGTGTGTGTGTGTGTGTGTGTGTGTGTGTGTGTGTGTGTGTGTGTGTGTGTGTGTGTGTGTTTCAAGGGTATGCAACATGTGTTTTGTCAGCAACTTTACTGGCCGAAATAGTCACCCTTCTAGGAGACTGCTTCTCTCAGCATCGTTATGGATGTTAAATCTTAATTTGATCACCCTGTTGCAGGATAACTTTCCTGCAATTCTGGAAATGTAGAACTGGTAGTATATTTGAGGTTTACATTTTACATTTTAGTCATTTAGCAGACGCTCTTATCCAGAGCAACTTACAGTTAGTGAGTGCATATATTTTCATACTGGCCCCCCGTGGGAAACGAATCACAACCCTGGCGTTGCAAGCGCCATGCTCTACCAACTGAGCTACAGGGGACTTCTGAAGTTTATAATTTCCACTTTAAAATTTCAGACCTGATTTTCCCTTACGAAGAACATATCAACCCATACAAAAATGTCCATTAATCATAATTCACATTTCCTGTTGCTGCAGGATTATTTTCCTGCTGTAGCAAACTGGCTCGAATTAAGATCCTACATGTTTACTGCTCAGAATAAGCAGAGCTCTCTTCCAGAGGAATTACTCAACTATGCTGATCTTTCTAAGAATAGCACAGACATCTAAGCAGAAGTGAAGGGTTAAAACACACACAGTACTTGAGATCACTACATTGATATACTGTATTTTGGATTATAATAATTAAGATATTTTTTCAAATCTCGGTCTTCAGTATTCAGGGGTTAAACCCTGAGTAAGTTGTTGTTTTTCAACACATCCCCTATATGTTTGCAGGTTGTCATTTATTGGGATGAATCTTGCCCTGGAGGCAGCTCTGCAGAGTGGTCACTAGCTGGCATAGATACATCAACCTGCTTTTTGTCTTCCGTACTGTGTGTATGTGTGTGTGTGTGAGAGTGTATAAGCTGTTCTGTGTCTGCGAGGGTGTGAGTGTAAAGATCTGTTTGGTTCTGAACAAGTATGCCTTTGAGAAGAGGCAAAACAGAGAGAGAGAAAGCAGAGAGAGTGAGAGAAAGAAAGGACAAAATGTCTAAAGGAATAGAACGAGCAACTCTAGCCACCATGGAGATATTGAGAGGTGCCAAAGCTCTCCTAGTTGTTATTTCTCTCTCTCTCTCTCTCTCTCTCTCTCTCTCTCTCTCTCTCTCTCTCATTCAATTTCAATTTAAGGGGCTTTATTGGCATGGGAAACATATGTTTACATTGCCAAAGCAAGTGAAATAGATAATAAACAAAAGTCAAATAAACAATAAAAAATGTACAGTAAACATTACACTCACAAAAGTTCCAAAAGAATACAGACATTTCCAATGTCATATTATATCTATATACAGTGTTGTAATGATGTGCAAATCGTTAGAGTCTCTCTCTTTCTCTCGCTATCAATCTTTTCTGTCTGTCACTCAACTCTTCCCACTGTTTTATTTTCATTTCTGTGAGACCATTATGGTGAACCTGTTCATGAATATGACTCAGTCGTGCACATACACATACAAACATATTTGACCTTCACGCTAGGGGATATTAGTATACAGATGTAGGATCTTAATTTGAGCCAGTTTGCTACAGCAGGAAAATAATCCTGCAGCAACAGGAAATGTGAATGATTATGTGGATTATAATGAATGAACATTTTTGTAGGGGTTGATACATTGTTCGTTAGAGCAAATCAAGTCTGAAAAATGTAAGTGGAATTACAAACTTTAGAAGCCTTTTTAAAACTCAAATAGACTACAAGTTTGAATTTCCTGCCGTGCAGGAAAATTATCAGCAACAAAAGAGTGATCAAATTAAAGTCCTGCATCTGTAGCAGATCCAGATAGCTATAGGAGGCCACCAGGGAGCTGCCAGATGCCTTAGAAGTCAGCAAAGCCTAAATAAATCAAACACCTAACTTCAGTGTGAATGGCAAATGTAATCTAAATTAGTCTCTACAAATCACAGGCTCGTATGTTATGTTATTTACAATAGTGAGGAAGTGAATGACACCAAGCCCAATATACAGTAAACCATACCTATAGTGTAAACAACAACGTGAAGTCACAAAGTCCAATCGCTTTTATATATATACAGCTGAGAGCAACAGAAAACATCTACCTTTAAACCACAACTTCCATCAGCTCTCTACAAATCTAACTGCAGCTTACATCAGACAGTGGCATCACAACAGCATTTCAGAAATGAGCAGCGGCAATGTGATCTGTTATCTAATGCTAGGGCTTGATAGCTATTGACTAGACAGTAAAAAAAAAAATCATTTTTACAGAGAGCTGTGATTATGGACTGGTAGTACAGCAGCCTATGAGAAAACTGATGGGAAAATTTATTAGACTTTACTTTATTATTGGATTCCTTTCGGGAACCTAAGGCTTTAGCTCAGTGGGCCAACACAGGACCAGGGTTCGAATCCCGGACGGTCACAGGTGCATAGGGTATCTACCATGCCGGTGACATGACATGTAGAGACAACAAAAAGAGAGCTTACCTGGACATTGAAACCAGAGTAGTAATTAGTGAGCTGATACATTGACCTTCTTTCTGAGAGGAAATGTGGAACATATTACCGTTCTCTAAATAGGAGGGAGTCTCCCTTTCTCATATTGCCTTACTGTCTATAGACTAGCAGATGCACCGACAACACCTGTTTTACTTTCACAGATATTTGAGAACGCTTTGGTTCAGCGTTGGAGTACTGAGTTGTTCTTGTTGTTGTTGTCTTGTTCTGGATGGCAACCATCTACATTCATGCTGTTAATTCAACCACTTGTGTGTGTGTGTGTGGTTATGGACACAAATTACCAGTAAAGCCTCTAAATTAACAATTAATACAGAGATTAATGTGCTGGTGATTGGTTGGTTATGTAAATCACATGTAAATGAAAAGGAGATTTGCATGTATGAATAACAGATTGTGTGGCATGACTGGAGAGCCAAAACACATAGACCACATCCCAAATGACACCCTATTCATTATTTAGTGCACTACTTTTGACCAGAGCCCTGTGGGACTATGTAGGGAATAGTGTGCCATTTGGGATGCATCCATACAGTAACTAATGGGAATTATTACAGCAGCCTAACGTGGTGCTATATTGTAAATAACCCTAGTTAAATTGTGATGGTATTTTCAAAATGCGATGACATGTTGAGACTGGGTTAGAAAACATAAGTCAATAGGAGTTGTGAAAGAAATCATTAAATACATTGGGAGATCTAAAATGGATCCACCCACCCACCCACACACACACGCACGCCCACACACCAGCAAACAACGCATACCATACAGCACTACACCAGCCTCAGTCGCACACAAACACCACGTCTCACACACACACACACACTCTCCCCCTCACATACATACACACCTGAGGGCACCACCAAAACACCACAAGGTCCAACCCTTCAACACATAGCTAAATGGACCCAGTGTAACAGTGTTGCTTCCGTCCCTCTCCTCACCCCTACCTGGGCTTGAACCAGGGACGCTCTGCACACATCAACAACAGTCACCCTCGAAGCACCGTTACCCGTCGCTCCACAAAAGCCGCAGCCCTTGCAGAGCAAGGGAAACAACTACTTCAAGGTCTCAGAGCGAGTGACGTCACCGATTGAAACGCTACTAGTGCGCACCGCTAACTAGCTAGCCATTTCACACCGGTTACACCAGCACAAGAAACTTGAATGAAGGAGGGAAGCATGGTGGGTTGTGATGGTTATAAATAGGATTGTGTTGAGCAGCTGTAAGAGTGGTGTGTGTGTCTGTGTGTGTGTGTGTGTGTGTGTGTGTGTGTGGGAACAGACAGGGTATTATACTGGCTGGCCTATCTGTATCTGGCCCTGGGCCACTGGGAACACAGCTAAAATACTGAGATATACACTTCTGCACATGGATACAGACATAAAATTCACTGCGCAGGGATGTAGCTCAGTTGATAGAGCATGGCGTTTGCAACGCCAGGGTTGTGGGTTTGATTCCCACGGGGGGCCAGTATAAAAAAATATGTATTCACTAACTGTAAGTCGCTCTGGATAAGAGCGTCTGCTAAATGACTTAAATGTTAATGCTGTATGACTCATTGTGTGTGTGTGTGTGTGTGCATGTGTGCGCTGTGGAAGCCTGTGCTGTGGCTGCCGCGAGCAGAGCAAGGGGGTAGCCTATAGGCCTAGATGTGCGCACACAACTGAAGCTTATCCTATTGCCTATGTGTCATTCTTTGAATCAAAACACTTTGATTTTCGTCATGCCAATGCCATGGTTTGTGGCTGGAGCACATATATAATCATTTGCTGTAGTGTAACTATCTGAAATCTCTGAAAAGGTCCGGAAATAACATGAACGCACATGAGTCGACATGCAGGGCGAGTGGAGTGCGCCACACCTCCGTTTGACATTGACACACATTTCCCCCGTTGCGCGCACACCCTGCGCGCATACAGCCTCGTACGGGTCTATCCCCATCCCCCAGCCCGAGACACACAAATGCACAGACAAACACAGGAGGTATGGCCATATCATGTGGGCGGTGGTTCGCTCTGTCTGTGGAGTGAAAACACTGAACAAAGACCGTTAATGGCAACGCCACAAGTGTCGTGAAAATATAACATATTCATCCCTATATCACATTGTTAGTGATAATAAACTGAGCGCCATGCTAAACAAGGCACTCTGTTTAGAATTAGCCTATACCAGTGCATGTTTTGACTCAGCGGGGTAAAGATTGGGGTCACAGCTCAAACGATCATAACAAACTAACATTATTCTCATCATGTACACAGTTGCAGAATAAAAAAAAAATGCATTCATGTACGAATTTGGTGAATAAATGGCATGTTCTCGCTCCGTCCATCAAAATCTTTTGTCCTAAATGGGTTGTTTTTTACTTGCATTGCTGGCCTATCCCAGTGCATGTTTTGACTCAGCGGGGTAAAGACTGGGGTCACAGCTCAAATGATCATAACAAACTGTAACATTATTCTCATCATGCACACTGTTGCAGAATATAAAAAATATGCATTTATGTACGAATTTGGTGAATAAATGGCATGTTCTCACTCTGCCCATCAAAATATTTTGTCATAAATGGGTTGTGTTTTAATTGCATTGCTGCAGGACTGTTGATATGTTATTTGAAAATTAAGACAAAAGACTTGCCTAAAATGACGTGAGAAAACGAAACACCAACACACTACGTTATTAACAATTATTTAGTGAAATAACAATAGGCTACTTACCCTAAGTCAACAAAAATAATTCTGACAAAATAAGGACGTCTAAAAAATATGCAAATGATACACAACTCTTGTATCTTTTTCAGTGATTTCTTGTTTTCACACTTGCTCCCAACAGTCTTTCTTGATATTTCAATTTCCTCCACCTCCGTTATTTTTCGCTGACCGTTCTTCAATTTTACAGAGCTTCTTTTTTTTTACGGTTCTTTCAAGGCAAAGAAATCCTACAAAAAATATGGACCCGTCAATCAAGAGACACGGATAACGTTACTTTACTACGATTTAGGGGTGGGACAACTATGCTTTTATGAAAATGATCCGTTAGGCGGCCAATATTTAGCATATATTTAATAAAAGCGTTGAAATTGCAAGACTATCCTAAACTGACAACTACAATGGTTATCTAACGACTAAATGGCGATGTGATATTGGCGAAAGCTCTTCGTCTAACTCTCGGCTCCCCCCTCTCACGGGTGATGGTAGGCCCCCGTTGTTGAAATAGCTTGTGGAACAAAACGCCCACGCATTCCAAGGTTCTGGTTACAGCTTTGAGGCAGACATGATGAGTCGAAAAACAGTGCTGTTGGGGATGTGCCAAAAATACAAATATACACACCTCGAAGTAAAACAGAGATAAATGGCAAAGGATGTTTTTGGGAAGGATGTCAAGGGGTAGGCTACCTGGTAGGAAGGCGAGGCAGGGAATGGGGTTTGGAACCAAGAAAGCTTAGTACAGAGGTGGTGTTGTGTCGGAATGGTTTGAGATAAACGAATTAACTGAAGGCTACTAAACTTTTCTATCCTTGGAGAGTGAAAACATAAGTCGATTTTTTTGGGGAACTTTTTGTTTTGTCTGATTTTATGTGATTGGGGTGTGACAAGTTGTGTATCCAAAACCCAATACATTTCTCTCTCTCCCTCTCTCAATTCACATATGTTTACATTGCCAAAGCAAGTGAAATAGATAATAAACAAAGGTGAAATAAACAATCAGAAATTAACAGTAATCATTACACTCAAAGTATTAAAATAATAGAGACATTTGAAATGGCTGTGTATGGTGTTGTAACAATGTGCAAATAGTTGAAGTTCAAAACGGAAAAGAAACAGATAAATATGGGTTGTATATACAATGGTGTTTGTGCCTCACTGGTTGCCCTTTTCTTGTAGCCTGACAAATCAAACAAAATTCTTCCGCTGCTCTGTCATTCACTACATACTTTAGCCTGAGACTTCCACATTTTAAAGGTGCTACACAGGATTTTTATTTTTATTTTTACCTTGCAATTTCAGAAAATGTCCATAATATACGCTATATATACAAAGTATGTGGACACCCCATCAAATTAGTGGATTAGGCTATTTCAGCCACACACGTTGCTGACAGTTGTATAAAATTGAGCATACAGCCATGCAATCTCCATAGACAATAATTGGCAGTAGAATGGCCCTTACTGAAGAGCTCAGTGACTTTCAGCTGCACACAAGCATAAGATCACCATGCGCAATGCCAAGCGTCGGCTGGAGTGGTGTAAATCTCGCCGACATTGGACTCTGGAGCAGTGGAAAAGCGTTCTCTGGAGTGATGAATCACCCTTCACCATCTGGCAGTCCGATGGACGAATCTGGATCTGGCGGATGCCAGGATAACGCTACCTGCCCCAATGCATAGTGCCAACTGTAAAGTTTGGTGGAGGAGGAATATTGATCTGGGGCTCTTTGTCATGGTTCTGGCTAGGCCCCTTAGTTCCAGTGAAGGCAAATATTAACACTACAGCATGCAATGACATTCTAGACAATTCTGTGCTTCCAACGTTGTGGCAACAGTTTAGGGAAAGCCCTTTCCTGTTTCAGCGTGACAGTGCCCCCGTGCATAAAGGGAGGTCCATACAGATATGGTTTGTCAAGCTCAGTGGAAGAACATGACTGGCCTGCACAGAGCCCTGACCTCAACCTCATCGAACACCTTTGGGATGAATTGGAACGCTGACTGCGAGCCAGGCCTGATTGCCCAACATCAGTGCCCGACCTCACTAATGCTCTTGTGGCTGAATGGAAGCATGTCCCCACAGCAATGTTCCAACATCTAGTGGAAAGCCTTCCCAGAAGAGTGGAGGCTGTTATAGCAGCAAAGGGGGGACCAACTCCATATTAATGCCCATGATTTTAGAATGAGATGTTCGACGAGCAGGTATCCACATACTTTTGGTCATGTAGCATATCTGCAGTAATAGTGGAATGATAGTGTTTCACAGTATTACTTACCCGCCAGTGTTGGACCAAAACCAAAAGTAAAAGGCTCAAGCGCGAGTCTCCACCATTTTACGAGGGAAATGGGATGCTGGGAAGGTGAGATTTGTTTTGAATGTAGCCTAGTGCTGTTGCAATTCACCTAGCTTCCACATAGGGGAGGAATTCTGAGAAGTTGTATTTGTAGTGCCTTTAAGTTGTTTGTGGTGACGAGGGGCGTTGAACACAACAATGTCATCAGCGATTGGATCATCTCTAACCATTCAGAGTATGACAGCCAATGACACATTCAAACCGCTGCTTTACCCACGTGTGGTCTGGCTCTGGCCCAACCCAACGGTTTCTGGACCAATCAGATGGCCCCGAATGTGTTCGAATTCGGTGAAGGGTCAGGGAGGTCCTCAGATCCAGACTCATTGCAGAGAAGAAACTAACGTCTGTGGGCGTGGCGTTTGGCCAGGGCAAGGAGTCTGGGTAGCCAGGCAACTTTTCTTGTGGCAACAGGTCACAAATCTTGCTTCTGTGATGACACACTGTGGTATTTCACCCAATAGATATGGGAGTTTATCAAAACTGGATTTGTTTTCAAATTCTTTGTGGGTCTGTGTAATCTGAGGGAAATATGTGTCTCTTATATGGTCATACATTTGGCAGGAGGTTAGGAAGTGCAGCTCAGTTTCCACCTCATTTTGTGGGCAGTGTGCACATAGTCTGTCTTCTCTTGAGAGCCAGGTCTGCCTACGGCGGCCTCTCAATAGCAAGTCTATGCTCACTGAGTCTATACATAGTCAAAGCTTTTTAAAAATTTGGGTCATTCACATTGGTCAGGTATTCTGTCACTGTGTACTCTCTGTTTAGGTCCAAATAGCATTCCAGTTTATTCAGTTTTTTTGGTTAATTCTTGCCTATGTGTCAAGTAATTATCTTTTTGTTTTCTCATGATTTGGTTGGATACAATTGTATTGCGCTCTCTCTCTCTATCTCTCTCTCTCTCTCTCTCTCTCTACACACACACACACACACACACACACACACACACACACACACACACACACACACACACACACACACACACACACACACACACACACACACACACACACACACACACACACACACACACACACACACACACACACACACACACACACACACACACACACACACCACACAGATCACCATTAAGTTACAGTGACACACCACAGACTCATTTCTTTTGCCATGACGCACCACAAACACCCGCCTCTCCCAGTCTCCCTCCAGATACCTCAAACTCCAGTCAACAGCAACATCTGATGAGACATAATTTGAGTTCTCAAAAAACTTGAATGCAATAAAAAACATCTAACACACAGTCATTTTTCATTTACAGTTGTAAAGGATCATTCAACTGGTCTTATCAGCCTCAAGCAGCGACGATTCGGTTGAAAGGGCTTAGGGGTCGATTTGGGATTGGGAAATAGGCTGCCTTAGCCATCCTTCATTTTAACAGTGACATCCATGAGGCATATCTATGCATCTACAGCTTACCGATCACTGCACCTGTACACAGCCCATCTGTAATTAGCCCACCCAACTACCTCATCCCCATATTGTTATTTACATTGTTATTTTCACACACACCATGTTTGTCAACAGCCATTTTGCACAGATTTCAGGGTTTAAAGCCATCTGTTCCTACATCTATAGAACATATAGGCAGGGTTGAAATAGCCAGAACTCACTCCATATTGCCTGTACCCTGGACGGTCGTGGTCTGCCTGCCTGCCTACCTGTTTCTGTTGGAGAGAAGAGTGTCATTATTGGTCAACCGAGCCGGAGCTCAGCAATGCATTGTGGGAGATGTAGTGCATCTACAGGGGCGATGTCTCTAGAATTAGAAAAGTCTCCAGAAGTTCAGTATTTCTTGTTTTTGGATCAGTGCAGCCCCCATGAGGTACTTCAGGGGAAAATATACCACACAAAAAAATAACGTGGAGTTGTGGCGGTAAAGGAAGAAGCCCCAAAAACCTGTTGGACGAATAGTATTATCATAACAAACAAGACTTAGCATGACAAATACGTTAGAAACCGTTTAATTGGGCAGGTCAATAGTACCATTCAGAAAAAACCAAAGTACCTGAGCGTATTGGGGTCATTAGATACACAAACTATATGATCCACAGCTGGCATGACAAGATCAGAGACGCTAAATAATATAATGACTGCATCCCATGGCACCCTACAACTTACATAACGCACTACTTTTGACTAGGGCCCATATGGGCTCAAAGGGCTCCGGTCAAAGTAGTGAACTTTGTAGGGAATAGGGTGCTATTTGGCACAAATTATATAGTATATTAGCTACCATGTGTACTCTCTTGACGTATTGCTTCTTATAAATGTTTGTGAACTACTTTAACAGGAAGTGATTTTAAGTCACTTGTTTTCATTATTATAAATGTTTGTGGTAAATCGAATTATGGAGACGAGTCCCAATTAGCACCCTATACCCTATATAGTGCACTACTTCTTACCAGAAGAAGCTAACCACAGGGCTGTGGTCAAAAGTAGTGCACTTTACAGGGAATAAATAGGGTGTCATTTGGGATGTAAACCAAGGGATATGTTATTACTTGGCGTGGTGTGGTGTGGGGAGGACATTCTCAAATGTCTGTTTTTTGTCAATCCCAAAGCAGAGGCCCTCGTGGCTTGTGTCCACTTTCATAATGATAAAAATAGATGTTACTACAGACCACATGACACAGCCAGGGTCTCTGTACGGTGGACACACACACTCATTTCGGATTAGACTGCTGCGTTGAGTCTGGGTGTCTATCCAAAAGCTTAATGCGCTTTTCAGTTAGTGATTTGGCTAAGATGTGTTGTCATGTCTGGCAAGTTGACAAGGCTGGGTTAGTATCCACTAGCATCAATGACAGGAGAACGCAGGCAGGTCATGTGACCCGAGTAAGAGGTGCTATAATAGTCCCCTGTAGCTCAGTTGGTAGAGCATGGCGCTTGCAACGCCAGGGTTGTGTGTTCGTTTCCCACGGGGGGGCCAGTATGAAAATGTATGCACTCACTAACTGTAAGTTGCTCTGGATAAGAGCATCTGCTAAATTACTTTTTTAAATTTATTTTGTTAGTTATTTTGCTCATTTGCACCCCAGTATCTCTATTTGCACATCATCTTCTGCACATCTATCACTCCAGTGTTAGTTTACCTCCATAACTTACTACA
Source organism: Coregonus clupeaformis (assembly GCF_020615455.1). Classification (NCBI taxonomy): domain Eukaryota; kingdom Metazoa; phylum Chordata; class Actinopteri; order Salmoniformes; family Salmonidae; genus Coregonus; species Coregonus clupeaformis. The sequence continues at coordinate 3,975,946 of NC_059230.1, forward strand.
TTTGCACACACTGTATATAGATGTTCGATTGTGTGATTGACTGTACGTTTTGTTTATTCCATATGTAACTCTGTGTTTGTTGTTTTTATCGCACTGCTTTGCTTTATCTTGGCCAGGTCGCAGTTGTAAATGAGAACTTGTTCTCAACTGGCTTACCTGGTTAAATAAAGGTGAAATAAAAATAAAATAAAACATTAGAATTTGCAGGCAGTTAACATGATCGACCTTGGAGCGTAGGACACACGGATAGTGGAAACCATGTGCAGTCTAACTCCTTCGAACTGCTCAACATCCCACCAAAATGAATACAGTCACCCTGACCTTGTATCAGAAGGTGGTTTTTTGAGGAGTGTCCCATCCCTCACAGGTCACTATGACATGGACAGGTCATATATCATTCACTGGAAACGGTTTGAAAGTCAACAGTGGAAAATTAGGAACTCCCAATGGAAAACATACCAGTTCAGGTTAGAGCAGTTTGCCAAGTCACTGCATAATTCTTAATGTCAACAAAAGAGCCGTGTTAGTTACAGTCAAGAAAATAATACATTATCATCAACTCAACAGTCCAATTTGACACGGTACCATAGCTTACTTAATCACACAATGAAATACAGGAACAGCCATTTGCTTTAGAGCAGGGAAATAAAAGGTTTTTTATTTATTTTGTTGATAAGGATATCGCAGACCAACTGTTGAGCCAGGAACTAGGCCACTTGAAGTGCAGAATGGAACAATCAAGGATTTTTTTGGCACTGAGAAGCAAACATAAAAAACATAAAACCGTTGATCAATTATTCAACTGGTAGCTTTTTGAGCAGTCCATCCATATGTCCATGTTGTTCATTTCCCCAACTGCCAACCTCCCCACTCCCACTTCATTATCTGAATGTGTGCCGATCAAATAACAGTCCTCACACAGTAGTGATCCACCAGACATTGGTTCAAACAATATTAGAAATCGTACAAATCTTCCGCTGTGCTTGATCAAGCTTTACCCAATGGACAATGGAACCAATGTAACAGTACCAAAAGTGAAAATCATCCACCCCGCCCGTCTGGCACTCCAGATATAATTAATCCAATGCTCAAAGCATTTTGAAATATTTTTAATACTATTTGAACCCAGGTATGTCTGCTGGGGTGGGCTGTAGTCAATTGTAGTGTAGTGATGGTGAGATTGGAGCTGCTGCGTCACTCAATACTGTGATATAACCAGGCCTTGGGGTGTGACCTGGTTGAATGGCTGTGGTCCATCATCATGTCTCCACTATAATCAATCTGGAGCGTGAGAAAGCAGCCCATCATCCTGCAGCAGGCACTTCCACATATCTAAGACTGAGTCCCATATGGCAACCTATTCCCTACAAAGTGCACTAGTTTTAAACAGGTCAAAAGTAGTGCACTACATAAAGGATAGGATGCCATTTGACACGCATCCCAGGTCAGGTTCATCAAACAAACTCAGATTCCTACTCATGCATTCCCATGACCTGCTACACTGTTCCAACTCTACATCTTCAAATACTTCTGCCCAGTTTGAGTCTGTCATCCCAGTCGTTCTTAGAGGACTGGTCCTATATCGAACTCCAGTCCATATACTGACACATTTGTTAATATATGGCACAGTACACCATCCCATCTCTAGGGACTTCTGTCTGACAAAGAAGAGTCCTGTTTCAGTCTGACTGATGATCTATGTTCCCGTCTAACCCCTAATGTCCTTCTTCTGCCAAGCGAATAGTCAGTAATCGCATTACAGCTGTTCACAAATGTCCCTCCATCCCAGTCTTTCTGGAACCTACAGTCCAGCAGATATTCTTCCAGCCTCTTCTCTCTCTCTCTCTCTCTCTCTCTCTCTCTCTCTCTCTCTCTCTCTCTCTCTCTCTCTCTCTCTCTCTCTCTCTCTCTCTCTCTCTCTCTCTCTCTCTCTCTCTCTCTCTCTCTCTCTCTCTCTCTCTCTCTCTCTCTCTCTCTCTCTCTCTCTCTCTCTCTCTCTCTCTCTCTCTCTCTCTCTCTCTCTCTCTCTCTCTCTCTCTCTCTCTCTCTCCTGGTGTTTTTCCCTGATGGTTGCTTAGATCTTCAGAATATTGCCTCCTCTAACTCAAATGGTTGTTGATGTAGATGTTGTTCTGGATGTGGTGTTTCAGACTGATTTCTTTGCTCCCCTCGTTCTCTGATGCCCCTGATCAGCTGCAGGCTCCTTTTAATCCGTTTAGCTGAACCCCACCACCACCCCTTGCCCACCTCCCTCGGCTCCATCCTATCCCCATCCCCTATTTAACCTCCCTGTGCAGAACTCAGTTCCTGCTGTCCTCGTTCCATAGAAACAGGGTTAATGTACAGATCTAGGATCTTAATTTGAGCCAGTTTGCTACAGAAGGAACATAATCCTGCAGCAACAGGAAATGTGAATGATTATATGTATTATAATTAATTAACATTTTTGTAGGGAGTTGATGTGTTTTCCATTAGGGCAAATCAAGTCTGAAATTGCAAAGTGGAAATTACAAACTTTAGAAGCATTTTTTAAACTCAAATACACTATACATTTGTGTTTCCTGCTGTGCAGTAAAATTCTCAGCAACAAAAGAGTGATCAAATTAAGATCCTGCATCTGTAGTTCCACAGAAAGGGAAAAACAACAGGAAACAACTAAATGGTAATGATCCAGGCCACTCACCACTCTACAGCTTTCTCCCTCGCTCAACCCCAATGGCTCATATAGGATGATGTTCTGTTTGGGACCACAATACTGACAGAGACTTTAAATGCAGTATTGCTGGTGTATTAACTGGATGTCTTTGGGGTTTGATGAAGTTCCCTCTTAGGAATTTAAAGTTATTTGTATAGAAATTAATTAAATGAAGTTGTTTTATTTAAGATGTGGGCCTTTAAGATGTGTTACGATAAAAACAAGTTAGCATTACCTTGCAGAAATCGCTGATTTCCTTCCCACGTAAAAACAAATTTTATGGACATCCACCCCCGAAAACAATTGATAAATAGATAAAATATCATTTTAGAGGAACATTTACAAACTCAGCAACTCCAGAAGAGTGTAAAAGAAAGGAGACGATACACTGCAACAACAAAGAAAACAACGATTACAGAATGGCAGCTTTCGCGGTTGCGTTGCTGAGACATTGGTCCCAATGTGCAGACACAGGACTTTGACCTGGTTGATGTATTAGACTTCACTGATTCTCTCAGCGACACCATGGTTCCAGTACCGGCCGATCCTTTGAAGACCAGCACTGTGTCAGACGTAAATAAATGCATCTCCCAAGATGATCTCCAGGCATTCGAGAATAAGATGGCATACATGGAAGCCAGGCTGAAAGCCACTGAGACGCAGTTGGTGGACAGGAAGGAGACTAAGCATGAAGTTTAACTTCTAAAGAAGGACAATGCATGTAAAGTAACTTTGAATGTCAGTTATCAATGTGGCTATTAATTCAAGGCTATGAATTATTGTTACCAATGTGGTCAATGGTGATTGGTCGTTTTAATACAGTGGATGGATGATGTACCTTGTGTTTTTTGTAGATGTTGAATTAAAGTTGAAATGAGTGGACAACCAGATTGGAGCGTTGGAGCCCAAGGTGGCATCCATGCGGAAAGAGTATGAAGGTAATGTGGTAATTTGGGGTTTAGGTGAAAAGTAAGTCAGAATAAGGTTGAAAAGTTATTGACCTTTGCTGTTCATTTCACGGTGAAAGCTGTAGAGAACCAGATAGACCAGCTGCAGAAAGACAATTGAGGTATGCACAATGGAAACACGATTCACAAGTTAAGATGAAATAAATGTGAAGTACGGTTTCCATCATTATAATTTCAAAATGAAAATGTGCTGAAAATGTGCAATCGTCTCCTCCTTGTGAGCTGTAGGTACCAGTAAGCTGCAAACATGTTTTGATTACTGTTTTTGTCTCTTATACCTACAGACCAAACAAAGGTAGCTTTTTCGGATGGACCAACATAAACATTGGCAACAGATATAACACAAACACAGGTACATTTATTTTTTGTGACATTTTCTCTCATTGTTATTTTCATAAAAATATGCTTTCCCTTTTCCACATTAGTGTCTTTCCTCTCTTGCTCTCTCTCTCGCTCTCTCTCTCTCCCTCACTCACTCACTCTCTCTCGCACGCTCTCCCACTCTCTCTCTCTCTCTCTCTCTCTCTCACTCTCACTCTCTCCCTCACTCTCCTCCCACTCTCCCCCTCACTCTCCTCCCACTCTCCCCCTCTCTCTCTCTGTCACAGGGATCTTTACAGCACCAGTTGAAGGAGTTCACTACTTCACTTTCAACTGCTTCAAGAGAAAAAACAATAGAATTCATGTTTATACGATGAAGGACGGATCAGCTATTGCCCATGGATATGATCACAACTCCAGCGATGGCGATGACATGGCGAGCAACGGGGTCATCGTGTCCATGGACGTCAGGAATCAGGTCTGGATGACCCTCATCAGTCACACTCTTGGTGAGGAACTATTGACCACATTCAATGGCTTTCTGCTGTTCCCCATGAACTTTGTGGCTGTGGTAACTAGTGACAACTGTGTTATAGGGACACACACAGTCCATCAGAAACACTATTTCTCTACACAGGAACATGGTATTAACACATATTCTGTTTGACCCTAACACTGGAGATTAAAGAAGGTTGTTGTTATTGTTGTGTATATGTGTGTGTGTGTGTTTGAGAGAGAGAGAATTAACAAAAAAACAGAGCAAACTAGAATGCTATTTGGCCCTAAGCAGAGAGTACACAGTGACAGAATACCTGAGACAAGCTTTGACTATGTACAGACTCAGTGAGCATAGACTTGCTATTGAGAAAGGCCGCCATAGGCAGACCTGGCTCTCAAGAGAAGACAGGCTATGTGCACACTGCCCACAAAATAAGTTGAAAACTGAGCTGCACTTCCTAACCTCCTGCCAAATGTATGACCATATTAGAGACATATATTTCCCTCAGATTACACAGACCAACAAAGAATTCGAAAAACAAATCCAATTTTGATAAACTCCCATATCTATTGGGTGAAATACCACAGTGTGCCATCACAGCAGCAATATTTGTGACCTGTTGCCACAAGAAAAGGGCAACCAGTGAAGAACAAAAACCATTGTAAATACAACACATATTTATGCTGATTTATTTTCCCTTTTGTACTTTAACTATTTGCACATAATATGTCTTTTGAAATGTCTTTATTCTTTTGGAACTTTTGTGAGTGTAATGTTTACTGTTATTCTTTTTTATTGTTTATTTCACTTTTGTTTATTATCTATTTTCACTTGCTTTGGCAATGTAAACATATGTTTCCCATGCCAATAAAGCCCTTAAATTGAAATTGAATTGAATTGAAGAGAGAGCATGCACGCATGTGTGTGTGTTGTTGAGACAGCTGCAGAACATTGGGAGGAGAGGAGGGGGTGGAGAAGAGGATGGAGAGGAGAGGGGTAGGAGGGAGAGAGGGGGGAGTGTCTGGTGTGTTTGTTTTCTTGAGGAAGTGGCAGCTAGTGGGTGTGTCCCTGCTCCACTGTGATTGGGAGTGACATCACAACATCATGCCTGACCTACTTAAATCAGGACTGTCTTTCACTGCCTCTCTCTCCATCTTTCCCACTCTCTCTCTCTGTCCCTCAATCTCTCTTTTTCCCCCTCTCTGTCTCTCTGTTCCTATCGCTCCTTTGCGCTCTCTCTTGCTCCCACCCTCTCTCTCTCTGTGCCTCTCTCTCTCTCTCTTTTTCACTCTCTCTCTGATCCTTTCTCTCTTGCTCCCAGCATCGATGCATGGGTAAAATCACTGGGGATGCCAGAAAAAAAAGCCATATTAAAACCTATGTGTTGTGATAATTGCATTGTTTGCTCAATAACCTGTTAGTTCACATGCCTTGACACTGTGATATACAGTATAGGCCTAAAGGCAGAGACAATAAGTAGACACAGTGGCAGAATAAATTCAACCACACCTTTGTTTCATCACAAAACCAGAGAGCAACCTCTGTCCGGTGAAGTCCACAAAGGATATTGGATGTAACAAACAGCTACATGACCAAGCAAGTTAATGTTTCCGACATTTTCGGACCACTAAACAACTATTGATTTAGAACCACAGAGATTTACTGCAAGTCGCAAAGAAAGTTAACATTAGCCTTCTACATCTAGCTACATATTGAACTTCCATCCTCTCAGGCCAGGGGCACAATGTATGAATTAATGGTTGGATCAGAATTGCCGTTATAATCATTGGCAAGTACAGAGAATTAAGTAAAACCACAAGTCCAAATACCTACCTCCATCCATGACTAATTTAGGAAAGGGACAATTTTAGCTAGCTGGCTAGCTAGCCACTGGAGGACAACAACACAAGGAGATGCAACAATTCAACTTTTTTTCTGTCAATTACGGTTTGCTCTAGATGTGTTGTGATTGGAGTGAAACCAAATCCAAATGGGCTGCCCTTTACACTTTTTTTTGGTGCGCCAGGACCATTCACAGTTTAGCTCAACGCTGATTGGCTATTATTTTATCATTTTTTATCATGAGAGGCCAAATGCTCGCTGGCTTCCCTTGCATTCAATGCTACGGGCGGCAACAATGGCATACTCTTTTGGACCAGAGCATCAGATAGATGGCCTACACATACAGAGACAGAGGGGGCGCTGTTTCGCTCGTTCGGATGCTTTCTCCGGTGAGATATATTCAGCCTCTTGCGAATTGAAGGAAAATTATCAAACACAGAGAGACGAAAGATCAATATTTTTTTATTTTCTTGGTCAATTGTTTGGAGAAGCCTGACTTCCCTTGGCATGCATGAATACATGTCACTGTTTGCTCCCACCCTCCCTCTCTGTCTCCCCCTCTATCTCTCTCATTCACTCTCTCTCTCTCATTCTCTTTCTCTCTGTCTCTCTCTCTCTTTCTCTCTCTCTCCACCCTCCACCCATCTCTCCTCCCCCTCTCTGATGGCTCTGTATAGGTCTGTCTGTCTCTGTCCTGTATGTATGTTGCAACACAACATCATGCCTGACCTACTTAAAGCAGAGGCAGTCCCTTTCACTGCCTCGCTCTACCTCTTTCCCAATCTCTCTCTATGTTCCTCCCTCTCTATTTCCCTCTCCCTCACCCTATTAATCTCTCTTTTTTGTTAATCTCTTTTTTCACCCTCTGTCTCTCTGTTCCTATCGCTCCTTTGCTCTCTCGACTGTTCCCACCTTTCCTCTCTCTCTGTCCCCCTCTCTCTCTATTTTTCACTCTCGCTCTGTTCCTTTCTCTTTTGCTCCCACCCTCAGAACAGCAGCATCTGGTAAGATCTGTGGGGGTGGGGTGTGTCTCTTTGTCAACAAAGACTGGTGCGCAATCTTTAATCTTTAATATCAAGGAAGGTTCTGAGGTTCTGCTCGCCTGAGATAGAATACATCATGATAAGCTGTAGACTACACTATTTACCAAGATAGTTTTCATCTATATTCTTCGTAGCTGTCTATTTACCACCACAAACCGATGCTGGCACTAAGACCGCACTCAACCAGCTGTATAGGGCCATAAGCAAACAACAAAATGCTCATCCAGAGGCGGCGCTCCTAGTGGCCGGTGATTTTAATGCAGGAAAACTGAAATCCGTTTTACCCCATTTCTACCAGTATGTCACCTGTGCAACTAGATATCTATATCACCTTTACTCCACACACATAGACACATACAAAGCTCTCCCTCGCCCTCTATTTGGCAAATCTGACCATAACTCTATCCTCCTGATTCCTGCTTACAAGCAAAAACTTAAACAGGAAGTACCAGTGATGCGCTCAATACGAAGTGGATGCTAAGCAACAGTTTCGACTGTTTCGATAGCACAGACTAGAATATGTTCCAGGATTCATCCGATGGCATTGAGGAGTATACCACATGTCATCGGCTTCATTAATAAGTGCATTTGCGACGTCGTCCCCACAGTGACAGTATGTACATATCCCAACCAGAAACCATGGATTACAGGCAACATCCGTACTGAGATAAAGGCTAGAGCTGCCGCTTTCAAGGAGCGGGACACTAATCCGGACACTTATAAGAAATCCCGCAACGACCTCTGACGAACCATCAAACAGGCAAAACCTTAATACAGGACTAAGATCGAATCCTACTACACCGGCTCTGATGCTCGTCGGATGTGGCAGAGTTAGCAAACTATCACAGATTACAAAGGGAAACGCAGCCGAGAGCTGCCCAGTAACGCTAGCCTACCAGACGAGCTAAATGCCTTTTATGCTCGCTTCAAGGCAAACAACACTGAACCATGCGTGAGAGCACCAGCTCTTCCATAGCCAATGTGAGTAAGACCTTTAAACAGGTTATCAAGGCCGCAGGGCCAGACGGATTACCAGGATGTGTACTCAGAGCATGCACTGACCAGCTGGCAAGTGTCTTCATTGACATTGTCAACCTCTTCCTTCCAGTGCATGCATTATAACATTGGCTGAAATAGTACTCACACACAACTACTTTATGTTTCTAAATGATTTCTTTATTCAGACGAAGGGTACAGCTATGGGATCCCCTATGGCTCCTAACTATGCTAATTTGTATGTGGGTTACATTGAGAAACAGTCAATTTTCAATCCTCTAAAAAATAAATTATTGCCTAACATTATTATTTGGAAACGGTACATTGATGATATTTTTGTTCTATGGAGGGGTGATTCTAAACAGCTCCAGGCATTCCATGCTTTTCTTAACTCTTGTTCTGAGCACCTGAGATTCACTATGCAATCTGACACACGTCAAATCAGTTTCCTTGATCTTCTGATTTTGAGTGAGGATAATGTTCTATATACTGATCTTTACAGGAAACCTACTGATCGTAACAGTTTGTTGAGGGCTGATAGCTGTCACCCACTTCCCTTGAAAAACAGTTTGCCTTACAGCCAATTATGTCGAATCAAAATAATTTGTAAAAAACAATCAGATTTCGACCGTAATATGGCTGAGACGCAAAGAAAATTCAAGGAGAGGGAGTACAAAAATGGTCAGATTAATACTGCCATTGAGAAAATTCAAAACAAATCGAGACCTGATCTCTTTCAAGGACAGTCTCGTAAAAATAATCATTCTTGCGTTCTAACAACACGCTATTCAAAGTGCTCTGAACAAATTAAGAGAATCGTTCACAAACATTGGCACATTCTAAGATCCGATGACAGTATTGGTAATGTGTTGTCAGACCCTCCCTTGGTTGTATTCTCGCGGGGCAGAAATCTCAGCGATCAATTGGTAAACTCTGATTTACCACCCCTAAATATCCCTGCACGTCTATTTGCGCCTCTACCGGATGGAAACTACAAGTTTAACGGCTGTGGCACTTACAAATGTAGATCCTTCAAACACCCCCAAACAGAGAAACAGATCCCAATCAAAGGTGTTATTACGTGCTCCTCTAAGGCAGTTATTTATCTTATAACTTGTCCTTGTGGTAAAAATGATGTGGGTAAAACAAAGCGCAAATTAAAAGTACGAATCTCGGAGCATCGTAGCACCATTAGGTGCCAAAACTCGACATACCCAATCGCTGCCCACTTTTTGGAATCGAACCACTCGATTGCTTCCCTACGTTATATCGGCATCGAACATGTCACCCTCCCTAGGAGAGGGGGTGACCTCGACAACTTATTGTTAAAACGAGAGGCTGCCTGGATCTTTAATTTAAAGACCCTTGCTCCCTTCGGTCTCAACGTAGACTTTGATTTGAAGCCATTCTTTTGATTTTGCTATTCATTGTAAATGTTGTGGGCCTATGTAGCTAAGTATCTATGATCATATGCTATCCATGTTTTTTGTATGTTGTTTTTATCTGTGAATTGGCCAATGCTATTAGGCCACACCCGGCCATGATTACAGACACCTGTGTGTGTCCTTTCACACTATATAAACCAGTGACCCACAGTGTTTGTCATTATACCCTGATGAAGACAGCTTGTCTGTCGAAACGTTGGTTATTAAGATATTAAATTATTGCATCTGAGCTCCTAGAGTGTGCGGCTTTCCTTTTCTTTTTGCAGTAACGCTAGCCTACCAGACGAGCTAAATGCCTTTTATGCTCGCTTCAAGGCAAACAACACTGAACCATGCGTGAGAGCACCAGCTCTTCCATAGCCGATGTGAGTAAGACCTTTAAACAGGTTATTAAGGCCGCAGGACCAGACGGATGACCAGGATGCGTACTCAGAGCATGCACTGACCAGCTGGCAAGTGTCTTCATTGACATTGTCAACCTCTTCCTGACCCAGTCTATAATACCTACATGTTTCAAGCAGACCACCATAGTCCATGTGCCCAAGAACGCCAAGGTAACCTGTCTAAGTGGCTACTGCCCCGTAGTGCTCACATCTGTAGCCATGAAATACTTTGAAAGGCTGGTCATGGCTCACATCAACACCATCATCCCAGAAACCCTGGACCCACTCCAATTCGCATACTGCTCAAACAGATCCACAGATGACGCAATCTCTATTGCACTCAACATTGCCCTTTCCCACCTGGAGAACACTTATGTGAGAATGCTGTTCATTGAGTAAAGCTCAGCGTTCAACACCATAGTGCCCTCCGAGGTCATCACTAAGCTAAGGTCCCTAGGACTGAACACCTAACTCTGCAACTGGATCCTGGACTTCCTGACGGGACGCCTCCAGGTGGTGAAGATAGGCAACACATCCGCCACGCTGACCCTCAACACAGGGGCCCCTCGGAGGTGCGTACTTAGTCCCCTCCTGTACTCCCTGTTCACCACGACTTCGTGGCCGTGCATTATTCCAACACCATCATCAAGTTTGCCGATGACACAACGGTGGTGGGCCTGATCACCAACGACCACGAGACAGCATATAGGGAGGAGGTCAGAGACCTGGCAGTGTGGTGTCAGGACAACAACCTCTTCCTCAATGTGAGCAAGACAAAGGAGCTTATCGTGGACTACAGCAAATGGAGGGCCGAACACGCCCCCATTCACATCGACGGGGTTGTAGTGGAGATGGTCGAGAGCTTCAAGTTCCTCGGTGTCCAAACACACTAACACAGTTGTGAAGAGGGCACGACAATGCCTCTTCCCCTTCAGGAGGCTGAAAAGATTTGGCATGGGCCCTCAGATTCTCAAAAAGTTCTACAGCTGCACCATTGAGAGCATCCTGACTGGTTGCATCACCGCTTGGCATGGAAACTGCTTGGCATCCAACCACAAGGTGCTATAGAGGGTAGTGTGTACGGCCCAGTACATCACTGGGGCCAAGCTTCCTTCTATCCAGGACCTCTATACTAGCCAGTGTCAGAGGAAGGCCCTAAAAATTGTCAAAGACTCCAGCCACTCTAGTCATAGACTGTTTTCTCTGCTATTGCACGGCAAATGGTACCGGAGCGCTAAGTCTAAAAGGCTCCTGAATAGCTTCTACCCCCAAGCCATAAGACTTTTAAATAGCCAGATGGACGTACTGCCAAATTCTCTTTTAGAGTGACCTTTTATTGTCCCAAGCACAAGGTGCACCTGTGTAATGATCATGCCGTTTAATTAGCTTCTTGATATGCCACACCTGTCAGGTGGATGGATTATCTTGGCAAATAATAAATGCTCAATAACAGGGATTTAAACAAATTTGTGAACAAAATTGGAGAGAAATAAGCTTTTTGTGCTTATGGAACATTTCTGGGATCTTTTATTTCAGCTCATGAAACATGGGACCAACACTTTACATTTTGCATTAATATTTTTGTTCAGTACAGTTAACCAAATAGCTACCTGCAATATCTGCATTTACCCTTTTTGCACTAACTCTTTTTGATTCATAGACACTGGACTCTTTTCCTCTCTCTTGCTGGAATACATTTACATTTACATTTTAGTCATTTAGCAGACGCTCTTATCCAGAGCGACTTACAGTTAGTGCATACATATATATTTTTTTTCATACCCCCTGTGGGAATCAAACCCACAACCCTGGCGTTGCAAACACCATGCTCTATCAACTGAGCTACATCCCTGCCGGCCATTCCCTCCCCTACCCTGGACGACGCTGGGCCAATTGCGCGCCGCCCCATGGGTCTCCCGGTCGCGGCCGGCTACGACAGAGCCTGGATTCAAACCAGGATCTCTAGTGGCACAGCTAGCACTGCGATGCAGTGCCTTAGACCACTGCGCCACTCGGAATACCAATCCACGACCCATTTTCAATGCCCTGGCTGAGGGAAGGAGGTTCTCACCCAAGATTTGACGGTACATGGCCCCGTCCATCGTCCCTTTGATGCGGTGAAGTTGTCCTGTCCCCTTAGCAGAAAAACACCCCCAAAGCATAATGTTTCCACCTCCATGTTTGACGGTGGGGATGGTGTTCTTGGGGTCATAGGCAGCATTCCTCCTCCTCCAAACACGGCGAGTTGAGTTGATGCCAAAGAGATCGATTTTGGTCTCATCTGACCACAACACATTCACCCAGTTCTCCTCTGAATCATTCAGATGTTCATTGGCAAACTTCAGATGGGCATGTATACAGTGGGGGGGAAAAGTATTTAGTCAGCCACCAATTGTGCAAGTTCTCCCACTTAAAAAGATGAGAGAGGCCTGTAATTTTCATCATAGGTACACGTCAACTATGACAGACAAAATGAGGAAAAAAATTCCAGAAAATCACATTGTAGGATTTTTAATGAATTTATTTACAAATTATGGTGGAAAATAAGTATTTGGTCAATAACAAAAGTTTCTCAATACTTTGTTATATACCCTTTGTTGGCAATGACACAGGTCAAACGTTATCTGTAGGTCTTCACAAGGTTTTCACACACTGTTGCTGGTATTTTGGCCCATTCCTCCATGCAGATCTCCTCTAGAGCAGTGATGTTTTGGGGCTGTCGCTGGGCAACACGGACTTTCAACTCCCTCCAAAGATTTTCTATGGGGTTGAGATCTGGAGACTGGCTAGGCCACTCCAGGACCTTGAAATGCTTCTTACGAAGCCACTCCTTCGTTGCCCGGGCGGTGTGTTTGGGATCATTGTCATGCTGAAAGACCCAGCCACGTTTCATCTTCAATGCCCTTGCTGATGGAAGGAGGTTTTCACTCAAAATCTCACGATACATGGCCCCATTCATTCATCCTTTACACGGATCAGTCGTCCTGGTTCCTTTGCAGAAAAACAGCCCCAAAGCATGATGTTTCCACCCCCATGCTTCACAGTAGCTATGGTGTTCTTTGGATGCAACTCAGCATTCTTTGTCCTCCAAACACGACAAGTTGAGTTTTTACCAAAAAGTTCTATTTTGGTTTCATCTGACCATATGACATTCTCCCAATCCTCTTCTGGATCATCCAAATGCACTCTAGCAAACTTCAGATGGGCCTGGACATGTACTGGCTTAAGCAGGGGGACACGTCTCGCACTGCAGGATTTGAGTTCCTGGCGGCGTAGTGTGTTACTGATGGTAGGCTTTGTTATTTTGGTCCCAGCTCTCTGCAGGTCATTCACTAGGTCCCCCCGTGTGGTTCTGGGATTTTTGCTCACCGTTCTTGTGATCATTTTGACCCCACGGGGTGAGATCTTGCGTGGAGCCCCAGATCGAGGGAGATTATCAGTGGTCTTGTATGTCTTCCATTTCCAAATAATTGCTCCCACAGTTGATTTCTTCAAACCAAGCTGCTTACCTATTGCAGATTCAGTCTTCCCAGCCTGGTGCAGGTCTACAATTTTGTTTCTGGTGTCCTTTGACAGCTCTTTGGTCTTGGCCATAGTGGAGTTTGGAGTGTGACTGTTTGAGGTTGTGGACAGGTGTCTTTTATACTGATAACAAGTTCAAACAGGTGCCATTAATACAGGTAACGAGTGGAGGACAGAGGAGCCTCTTAAAGAAGAAGTTACAGGTCTGTGAGAGCCAGAAATCTTGCTTGTTTGTAGGTGACCAAATACTTATTTTCCACCATAATTTGCAAATAAATTCATTAAAAATCCTACAATGTGATTTTCTGGAGAAAATAAATCTCAATTTGTCTGTCATAGTTGACGTGTACCTATGATGAAAATTACAGGCCTCTCTCATCTTTTTAAGTGGGAGAACTTGCACAATTGGTGGCTGACTAAATACTTTTTTTCCCCACTGTATGTGCTTTCTTGAGCAGGGGGACCTTGCAGGCCCTTTCCAATTGTTTTCTTGGTGACTATGGTCCCAGCTGCTTTGAGATCATTGACAAGATCCTCCCATGTAGTTCTGGGCTGATTCCTCACCGTTCTCATGATCATTGCAACTCCACGAGGTGAGATCTTGCATGGAGCCCCAGGCCGAGGGATATTGACAGTTATTTTGTGTTTCTTCCATTTGCGAATAATCGCACTAACTGTTGTCACCTTCTCACCAAGCTGCTTGGCGATGGTCTTGTAGCCCATTCCAGCCTTGTGTAGGTCTACAATCTTGTCCCTGACATCCTTGGAGAGCTCTTTGGTCTTGGCCATGGTGGAGAGTTTGGAATCTGATTGATTGATTGCTTCTGTGGACAGATGTATTTTATACAGGTAACAAACTGAGATTAGGAGCACTCCCTTTAAGAGTGTGCTCCTAATCTCACCTCGTTACCTGTATAAAAGACACCTGGGAGCCAGAAATCTTTCTGATTGAGAGGGGGTCAAATACTTATTTCCCTCATTAAAATGCAAATCAATTTATAACATTTTTGACATGCGTTTTTCTGGATTTTTGTTGTTGTTATTCTGTCTCTCACTGTTCAAATAAACCTACCATTAAAATTATAGACTGATAATTTATTTGTCAGTGAACAAATGTACAAAATCAGCAGGGGATCAAATACTTTTTTCCCTCACTGTATCTGTTCTCTCTCTCTCTGTGGTTCTAATCTGGAAAAACACTCAGTATTGTTTGACCTCATCAATGGCTCAGGAGAGAGAGAGAACGTGCTAATGACAGAGAGGACATATGGAAGGAGGAATATAAAAATGAGGCTGCAAGGGACAGCATCAGGGAAAGAGGGAGAAAGAGAGATATAGCTAATCCTCTCCCCCCTCCCTCCCGCTCTCCATGACTGTACATCACCAAAGGGAGAAGGCAGGAAACAAAACAGCCCTAAGCACCAGCTCCTCCTCCTCTCTTCCCCTTCTCTCCTCCTTCCTCTAAGACTCCCTGTCTTTTTTCCCTCTCTCCGTCCCTTCTGTCCCCCTCGACCTGTTCCTCTCCTCTCCTCTCTTCTCACCACTGGTTTTGTTCTCTTCTGGAGTTCTCTTCTCATTGACATTCAGTCCAGCTCTGAGGCTAGTCACAGGGAAACCACAGCAAAACACCATTCTCAAACACAAATACGCACACACACACATGCATGGACGTGCACACACTCACACACTTCCCAGTGGGAGATGCTGATAAATCACTCTCTGGGCTTACAGCTCCATCTTTCCATCTCTCCCTCTCTTCTTCTCTCTTCCTTTCGCTCCCTCTCTCCCTGTCCCATGACCTCCCTGGCATTATAAAGCGCTCCTCTTTCATCTTTCTCTTCTCTCACACCCTTCTCATCCCATCTCCCACTCTCGCTTAGCCACAATGACCTCTCTTTAGGTTACATTCTCTCTATCATTTAAGTATTCCTTCCCCCCACCCAACCACCTGATACTAAATGTTGTCTAGTGGTATTGTATTGTATTTGTAATGGATCCCCATTAGCTGCTGCCAAGGCAGCAGCTACTCTTCCTGGTATCCAAACATATTAAAGCACTTACATTACATATAAAACAAGATAAAACAGCACATCATATAACATTATTACACAACTACATATCTACAATACAATGTTTAATACCACCATACAACAATATCACAATGTGTGCGTATGCATGTGTCTGTACCTTTGTGTGTGTCTCTTCACAGTCCCCTTTGTTCCATAAGGTGTAATTTTACCTGTTTAAAAAAAAACTGATTCTACTGCTTGCACCTGATGTGGAATGACAGTTGAATTTAGCTGCCATCAAAGACAAAGGAAGTGGGTGGAGCGATAGAGAGCGGGAAACTAGAGCTAGACTATATAGATGGTGGGCAGAAAGGGAGAGGCTCTGCAGACTAGCACTACTTTGTTAAATTGTAATAAAGTAAAAATCTTCATTCTACAAAAACTCTGGAAGAACTTTGATTTTTAATAAAGTATAGCGATTAATTTCCACAACAGTAGTCATGGCTCTATGTAGTACTGTGCGCCTCCCATAGTCTGTTCTGGACTTGGGGATTGTGAAGAGACCTCTGTTGGCATGTCTTGTGGGGTATGCATGGGTGTCCGAGCTGTGTGCTATTATTTTAAACAGACAGCTCGGTACATTCAGCTTGTAAATACCTCTCACAAATACAAGTAGTGATGAAGTCAATCACTCCTCCACTTTGAGCCAGGAGATATTGACATGCATGTCATTAATGTTAGCTCTCCGTGTACATTTAAGGGCCAGATGTGCTGCCCTGTTCTGAGCCAACTGCAATTTTCCCAAGTCCCTCTTTGTGGCACCTGACCACACTACTGAAAAGTAGTCTAGGTGCAACAAAACTAGGGCATGTAGGACCTGCCTTGTTGATAGTGTTGTTAAGAAGGCAGAGCAGCGCTTTATTATAGACAGACTTCTCCCCATCTTAGCTACTGTTGTATCAATATGTTTTGACCATGACAGTTTACAATCCAGTGTTACTCTAAGCAGTTTAGTCACCTCAACTTGCTCAATTGCCACATTATTCATTACGAGATGTAGTTGAGGTTTAGGGTTTAGTGAATGATTTGTCCCAAATACAATGCTTTTAGTTTTGGAAATATTTAGGACTAACTTATTCCTTGCTACCCATTCTGAAACTAACTGCAGTTATTTGTTAAGTGTTGCAGTTATTTCAGTTGCTGTAGTAGCTGACGTGTACAGTCGTGGTCAAAAGTTTTGAGAATGACACAAGTATTGGTCTTCACAAAGTTCGCTGCTTCAGTGTTATGAGATATTTTTGTCAGATGTTACTATGGTATACTGAAGTATAATTACAAGCATTCCATAAGTGTCAAAGGCTTTTATTGACAATTACATTAAGTTTATGCAAAGAGTCAATATTTGCAGTGTTGACCCTTCTTTTTCAAGAGCTCTGCAATCCGCCCTTGCATGCTGTCAATTTATTTCTGGGCCACTTCCTGACTGATGGAAGCCCATTCTTGCATAATCAATGCTTGGAGTTTGTCAGAATTTGTGGGTTTTTGTTTGTCCACCTGCCTCTTGAGGATCGACCACAAGTTCTCAATGGGATTAAGGTCTTGGGAGTTTCCTGGCCATGGAGCCACAATGTTGATGTTTTGTTCCCCGAGCCACTTAGTTATCACTTTTGCCTTATGGCAAGGTGCTCCATCATGCTGGAAAAGGCATTGGTCATCACCAAACTGTTCTTGGATGGTTGGGAGAAGTTGCTCTCGGAGGATGTGTTGGTACCATTCTTTATTCATGGCTGTGTTCTTAGGCAAAATTGTGAGTGAGCCCACTGGCTGAGAAGCAACCCCACACATGAATGGTCTCAGGATGCTTTACTGTTGGCATGACACAGGACTGATGGTAGCGCTCACCTTGTCTTCTCTGGACAAGGTGTTTTCCGGATGCCCCAAACAATCGGAAAGGGGATGCATCAGAGAAAATGACTTTACCCCAGTCCTCAGCAGTCCAATCCCTGTACCTTTTGCAGAATATCAGTCTGTCCCTGATGTTAATCCTGGAGAGAAGTGGCTTCTTTGCTGCCCTTCTTGACACCAGACCATACTCCAAAAGTCTTTGCCTCACTGTGCGTGCAGATGCACTCACACCTGCCTGCTGCCATTCCTGAGCAAGCTCTGCACTGGTGGTGCCCCGATCCCGCAGCTGAATCAACTTTAGGAGACGGTCCTGGCGCTTGCTGGACTTTCTTGGGCGCCCTGACACCTTCTTCACAACAATTGAACCACTCTCCTTGAAGATCTTGATGATCCGATAAATGGTTGATTTAGGTGAAGCCCTTTTTGTGCAAAGCAATGATGACGGCACGTGTTTCCTTGCAGGTCACCATGGTTAACAGAGGAAGAACAATGATTTCAAGCACCACCCTCCTTTTAAAGCTTCCAGTCTGTTATTCTAACTCAATCAGCATGACAGAGTGATCTCCAGCCTTGTCCTCGTCAACACTCTCACCTGTGTTAACGACAGAATCACTGACATGATGGCAGCTGGTCCTTTTGTGGCAGGGCTGAAATGCAGTGGAAATGTTTTTGGGGGATTAAGTTCATTTTCATGGCAAAGAGGGACTTTGCAATTAATTGCAATTCATCTGATCACGCTTCATGACATTCTGGAGTATATGCAAATTGCCATCATCAAAACCAGCAGCAGACTATGATCAATAATGTCAAAAGCTGCACTGAGGTCTAACAAGATAGCCCCAACAATCATTTTATCATCAATTTCTCTCAGCCAATCATCAGCCATTTGTGTAAGTGCTGGGCTTGTTGAGTGTCCTTCCCTATAAGCGTGCTGAAAGTCTGTTAGTTTGTTTACTGTGAAATAGCATTGTACCTGGTCAAACAATTTTTTCCAGAAGTTTACTAAGGGTTGGTAACAGGCTGATTGGTCGGCTATTTGAGCCAGTAAAGGGGGTTTTACTATTCTTGGGTAGCGGAATGACTTTAGCTTCCCTCCAGGCCTGAGGGCACACACTTTCATAATTTGGTCAGATATACTTGAATGTGTAGTGTCAGTGTTTGTTGCTGGCATGTCATACCTACGTTTGTTTATCTTTCCAATGAAGAAGTCATTAAAGTAGTTGGCAATATCAGTTGGTTTTGTGATGAATGAGCCATCTGATTCAACGAATGATGGAGCCGAGTTTGCCTTTTTTCCCAACATTTAATTTAAGTTGCTTCAAAGCTTTTTACTATCATTCTTTGTCATTGATTTTTGTTTCATAGTATAGTTTCTTTTTCTTTAGTTTAGTCACATGATTTCTTAATTTGCAGTATGTTTGCCAATCAGTTGGGCTGCCAGACTTATTTGCCATACCGTTTGCCTCATCCCTCTCAACCATACAATTTTTCAATTCCTCATCAATCCAAGGGGATTTAACTGTTTCTATAGTGATTTTCTTAATGGGTGCGTGCTTATTAGTAACTGGAATAAGTAATTTCATAAATGTGTCAAGTGCAGCGTCTGGTTGCTCCTCATTACACACCACAGACCAGCAAATATTCTTTACAACATCAACATATGAATCACTACAAAACGTATTGTATGACCTCTTATACACTATATTAGGCCCAGCCTTTGGAACTTTGGTTTTTTGCTAGAGATGGCTACTATATTGTGATCATTACATCCTACGGATTTGGATACTGCTTTGAAGCAATTTTCTGCAGCATTAGTAAAGTTGTGATAAATACATGTTGATGATTTCATTCCTGTGCGGTTTGTAAATACCCTGGTAGGTTGACTGACAACCTGAACCAGGTTGCAGGAACTGGTTACAGTTTGACGTTTTTTCTTGAGTGGCCAGCTTGATGAGAGCCAGTCAATATTTAAATCACCCAGAAAATATAGTTCTCCATTGATATCACATACATTATCAAGCATTTCACACATATTATCCAGATACTGACTGTTAGCACTTGGTGGTCTATAGCAGCTTCCCACACGAATGGGCTTTAGGTGAGGCAGATGAACCTGTAGCCATTTTACTTCAACAGTATTTAACATGAGATCCTCTCTAAACTTTACAGGAATGTGGTTCTGAATATAGACCGCAACACCACCGCCATTGGCATTTCTGTCTTTTCTGTAAATGTTATAACCATGTATTGCTACCACTGTATCATCAAATGTATTATCTAAGTGAGTTTCAGAGATAGTCAGAATATGAATGTCATCTGTTACAAGCAAGTTTTTGACTTCATGGATCTTGTTTCTCAGGCTGCAAATGTTAATATGGGCTATTTTTAGCACTTTTCTGGATTGCTTGATTGTTTTTAATGCTTTACTAGGAAGCTTATCAGAAGTAGACTTGCTCATGTTATTTATATTGGAGCTGATAGAGCAGGGTGAGCTGCACACAATGGTCTTCCTACTAGGTTACACCGCCTCAGTGCTAACAGTGTAACTCTGGTTCATAGGCTCATGATTACTGCATACAATAACTGTAGGATCAACAGAGGTATTCAGGGCAATTAGGGGGACATAAATTAAAGTTACATACATTGTGTATGCCAATGCCCCTAGGATAATGTACATTTGATGGTAGCCATCTCTACCTCCCAACCAACCACCTGATACTTTATGTTGTCTAGTGATAGCCATCTCTACCTCCAAACTAGCCTCTGCCATTCCATCTTAACTCCTCCTCTACATTTACTGGATTGGTTGAAGAGTGCAGAAGAGAACCTCCCCCCGACAGTTGTTTTCTTCTCGTCAAGATCAGTATGTAGGGGATCTTGTTTCAGGCGTTTCTTTTACACCTGTTACGCTAGGTTACCTCCCAAACAACCACCTGATAATGAATGTTGTCTGGTGGTAGCCATCTCTACCTCCCAACCCAACCAGAGGGGTATACTACAAAGCAGCATCAATGAGTTAGCCGTTAACTTGCCTAAATATTCTTACGCAACTTTTAATTTTTTTAGAAAGATACGTTTGAAATGGAAATGACTCAACAACCAAAAACACATCTAAGTTTATCATTCTTAATGAACCAGAAAAAGTGTGATCCTGCTTTGTAGATGTAACATAGTAAACAAAATCTGGGAAACTCAAATTAGAATATGTTACGTTTAGTTTGGTATGTATTAATTTGTTAATGTCCATCATTCATTTCGTACATGTTATGTATGATAACACGTATGATATGTAACTATTTGTTGTGGCTAACGTTAGCTAGGCTAGGGGTTAAGGTTAGGGTTAGGAGTCAGGTTAAAGGGTTAAGGTTTGGGTTAGCTAACATGCTAAGTAGTTGCAAAGTAGCTAAAGAGTAGTAAGTAGTTGCAAATTAAGTAGTTGCAACTAGCAAAAATTGCCCGTGATGAGATTCAAACATGCAACCTTTAGGTTGTTAGATGTTCGCGTTACATCCAATCACATTTCATTTGTCACATGCGTGGAATACAACAGGTGTAGACTTTACAGTGAAATGCTTACCTACGAGCCCTTAACCAACACTGAAGAATTAAAAAGTAAGAAACATTAGCTAAATAATAAAATAACAATAACGAGGCTGTATAGAAGGAGTACCAGTACCGAATCACTGTGCAGGCATACAAGATACTTGAGGCAGTGGAGGCTGCTGAGGGGAGGGTGGCTCATAAATGGCTGCAATGGAGTCAATGGAATGGTATCAACCAATGGAAACCAAGTTTGATACATTTCCATGGACTCCATTCCAGCCATTATTATAAGTCGCCCTCCCCTCAGCAGCCTCCACTGACTTGAGGTAATATGTTCATGTAGGTAGGGAGTAAAAGTGACTAGGCAATCAGGATAGATAATAAACAGAGTAGCAGCAGCGCATGTTAAGTGTGAAAGCGTGTCAATATGTGTGTGTGGCATCAATATGATTGTGTGTGTTTTGTGTGTGTGAGTGTACGTAGTGTGTGTGTGTGTGTATATGTTGGAGTGTCAGTGTAGTATGTGTGAGTGTGTGGGCCTAGTGAGTGTGTATAGAGCTAGTGCAAGAGAGTCAGTACAATAAAAAGGGGATTAATGCAAATAGTCCGGGTGGCCATTTGATTAACTGTTGCAGTAGTCTTATTGCTTGGGGGTAGAAGCTACGGTACCGCTTGCCATGCGGTAGCAGAGAGAACAGCTATGAGTTGGGTGGCTGGAGTCTTCGACAATTTTTAGGGCCTTCATCTGACACCGCCAGGTATCTGATGGCAGGGAGCTCGGCCCCAGTGATGTACTGGGCCGTACCCACTACCCTCTGTAGCGCCTTGCGGTCGGATGCCAAGCAGTTGCCGTACAAAGCAGTGATGCAGCCAGTCAAGATGCTTTTAATGGTGCAGTTGTAGAACTTTTGGAGGATCTGAAGGCCCATTCCAAATATTTTCATCCTCCTGAGGCGAAAGAACCACACCTGGGTGGAAGCATTTGCTTTCAATATACTTTATATCCCTCAATTACTCAAGTGTTTACCTGTATATCCATAGTGTGTCAGATACTGTGCGTGTTTACCCTTCACGTCTGCTCAGATGTCTGTGCCATTCATAGAAAGGTCAGCATAGCTGAGGAATTCCTCTGGAGGAGAGCTCTGCTTATTCAGGCTGGTCTCAGACTAGACGTAACATAGGAAATGAAAATAAGGGACACTGAAATTAGCATGAAATGTTGCGTTTGGTATGGTTACATAAGGCATAAACAAAAGGAGGGTGGTTAGTTGGGGTAGCTAGTTGGGGTAGCATTTGAGATAATTAGCAACTACTTAATACTTTTTAGCTACTTTGCAACTACTTAGCATGTTAGCTAACCTTTCCAATAACCCCTAGCCTAGCTAACGTTAGCCACTTAGCTAACGCTATCTTTAGCCACCTAGTCAAAGTTAGACAAATTGTAATTCGTGACATATCATTCAAAATGGACATTCATAAATGAACACATACCACACCAAATGTATCATACAGTATCATACTGATTTGAGTGTTTTTTTTAATTTACATTTACTATGTTACTTCTACTCCTGAGGCCAGGTTGGCTTATTCTGAGCAGTGCTGAGGGAAGCAGTCTTGGCATTAAGGACCTGACAAGACACATTCTCCTGTAAAGGGAACACGAGTAGTTAACCACTTGTTAACCATGTATTTTGAGTTACCAAGTTGTCTCATGTTAATGCTATATTTGGCTGAGTAGTTGTCATCTGTTAGCCTATAATTAGCAGAAACATGCTCTGTACACACACACCACATCTTGATTACAAACAGCTCAAAGACATTCTGGCCTGGAGCATTCCCACTTGGAAGTTTTTAATTCACAAGCACAGTCCAAGTAATGGTCAACTGAAATCACACGGCAACTGAGACAAACACACCAACATGGATATCATCCATTACAGAACTCAAGGTTATATTAAGTCAAACTCTGTATTTCCTGACACAAATAAGTAAGCTAAAAAAAGAAACAAGCAAAACCGTTCAGGGCATACATTGGAAAATCCTGGCATGAAATCTTCCTATACATGTCTGTTTCATTGTTTACCGTTTTTATAATATGTAAATTGTAAAATCTTCCAGACTCCAGCGCCACATTTCACGGTAGCCTCGGTGTGTAAAAATGTAATTGCACAGTGCCACCTGCTGGTGGACACAGCAGTACAGCACCCAGTGTCCTCTCAGCTATGCCAAGATCCTCCAGTCCAGTAGTTTTAAAACCTCTCGGGACAGCCAGACGTTTCACAATGTTGTTGTAGCTCTGAACTAGCTCACCTGATTCACCTAGTCAAGAGCTTGATGATTAGTTGACAAGTTGAATCAGGTGTGTTAGCTCTGGAATAGATCAAAAACATGGAACGGCTGGGGATCTCTGAGGAGAGGTTTGAGAACCACTGCATCCAGACTAGTACAACTAGAATAAAACAAATGTTCATGATGCATATGATATACGTAAATAATTAGCCTGGTCCACCATCCTGACCTCAGCGCGCGCTCTCGCTCGTTTCATTTCGCTTATAATGTAAATGGCGAGATCAGGACGGCCGTAGGAGGCTACAAACTAATACAGAGGAGAAAAATCCAAAGGGAAGAAAAGGGACAGATATTTCCTTGACATAACTGGTAGAGTGTTACTGAATGTGTATGTGAGTACACATTCAGAATGATACAGAACATAGGTATTCATATGGACATTTCAACTGAGTTCAGTAAGAACAGCTGTCCATGTACTGCGTGTGTGTTGGTATGTAGTTATACACATTTCCTTTTGTGTATGACAGGGTGTGTGTGTGCCTGTATATGTGTGTGCCTGTATATGTGTGTGTGTGTGTGTGTGTGTGTGTGTGTGTGTGCGCGCGCGTGAACAGACAATCTTGCTGTGTTTAAGAGTCGTCTCCGTTGGCGCTATCGCCATCATCCTCTCCTTCCTCCTCCTCATCGTCATCTTCCCTTCCTCGACTCTTCACCTGCAGAGAACATTCAATAAGCTGATATTAGACACTCATTCCCAAATGTCACCATATGCCCTATATAGTACACTACTTTAAACCAGGACATGGTCAAAATTAGTGCACTATATATGAAATAGGGTGCCATTTGGGAGGCATTCACTGCTTCCTCCTCAATGTTCACACTACACCTCAAGCACTTCTCCATTCCCCTCCTTCCCTACCCCACTCAAGTGTCCACTCAAGTACTGATCTCGCCTCTCCTAAATCTCCGCCCCCTCAGTCTGCTCCGCTCACCTCATCCATCACCCCCGCACCTCCTCCTCCGCTCTCCTTCCTCCTCCTCTCCCATTCCCCTTTTACCTCCTCTCCTCCCTCATCCCCCTCTCACCTCCTCCTCCTCCTCCTCCAGTAGGTCTCCCTCCTCCTCTTCTGAGTCATTGAGCAGTTGGCTCTCCCTCTTCAAGCTCTCCTCCTTCTTTCCTCCGCAGTGGAGGAGAGGAGACACCTCCCCGAGTTCAGGCTTCCCACTACTCTTCATGTCTGGAGATAAGAGAGATGGGAGGGGGAGAGAGAGAAGAGAGATGGGAGATGAGAGATGGGAGAGAGAGAGAGAGAGATGAGAGATGGGGGAGGGGGGAGAGAGAGAGAGAGAGGGAGAGGGGAGAGAGAGATGGGAGTGGGAGAGAGGGAGAGGGGAGAGAGAGATGGGAGTGGGAGAGAGAGATGGGAGTGGGAGTTTTATTGATAAACAAAAATGTGTTGTTTCATACCTAATATGTCTGAAAACGCAGTGGGCAACAAGTGTACTTCCATCACTAGTGTCTGTGTACTTCCTGACTAGTGTCTGTGTACTTCCTGACTAGTGTCTGTGTACTTCCTGACTAGTGTCTGTCCCGTCCTACCTAACTTCTTGGTGTGGTCCTTCTCCATGCGTTCTAGACTCTCCAGCAGGTAGTCAACCTTGTGTTTGATCTGGGTCAGCTCTCTCTTGATGGTCTGCAGGTCATCTGCCTTCACTGGGTTAGAGAGAGGGGAGAGTCAGAGGCATTCAATAACAGTAGGTATGGATTTCACTTCCATATAATGAACATGGATACATGCGTCTACAGGGTAAATTATCTGAGTCAATTCAGAGTTAGTAAGTGTGTGTGCTTATATTGGTGTTTGATTCACGGGACCACCCATACGTAAATACCCTAGCATTGTGGGTTTGATTCACGGGACCACCCATACGTAAATACCCCAGCATTGTGGGTTTGATTCACGGGACCACCCATACGTAAATACCCCAGCATTGTGGGTTTGATTCACGGGACCACCCATACGTAAAAACACATGCATGCATGACTAAGTCGCTATGGATAAAAGCATCTGCTAAATGGCAAATATTATCATATACTCTGGAGTATAAAATACATTAAGAACACCTGCTCTTTCCATGACAGACCGACCAGGTGAATGATATGACCCTTTCTTGATGTCACTTGTTAAATACACTTCAAATCAGTGTAGATGAAGGGGAGGAGACAGATTAAAGAAGGATTTTTAAACCTTGAGACATGGATTGTGTATATGTGCCATTCAGAGGGTGAATGAGCAAGACAAAAGATTTAAGTGCCTTTAAACGGGGTATGATAATAGGTGCCAGGCACACTGGTTTGAGACAAGAATTGCAATGCTGCTGGGTTTTTCACGCTCAACAGTTTCCTGTGTGTATCAAGAATGGTCCACCACCCAAAGGACATCCAGCCAACTTGACACAACTGTGGGAAGCATGGAGGTCAACATGGGCCAGCATCCCTGTGGAACACTTTCGACACCTTGTAGAGTCCATGCCCCGACGAATTGAGTCTGTTCTGAGGGCAAAAAGGGGGAGGATTCCACTCAGTATTAGGAAGGTGTTCCTGATGTCTGGTACACTCAGTGTATATTATCACTGTCGGAAGTGTCAAAAGCATCTGTAATTCCATGTATGTGTGTGGTACTGACTGGTGCGTGAGGTGGAGACCCTGCTCTGGCTGCTCCTGGAGGATGAGAAGTTGGTCTTGGTGCGTCGGCTGGCCCCTCCTCCTCCACCTCCTCTTCCTCCACCACCTCCGCTCAAACTGACCCGGGGCCGCTTGGAGGGGATCACCGCCCGGGACAGGGGGGGAGGAGGCGGAGGAGGCACGCGGGACTGGTACGGGTACATCCTACAACGGCAACACACACACCAAAAAGATCAAATCTTTATCCCTTTGTCAGTACAGTATGTGTGGCAACTGAGAAAGGAAGGCTTACCGGTCGTAGTAATCTCTCTGGAAGTCATATTCCAAATCAAATGAAGAACTGAGGAGGAAAGCAACAAGAAAAAGAAAGAGGGAGAGATACAGAGAGAGACAAAAGAGAGAGAGGGGGACAGGGAGTGAGAGACAGCATGGTCGGAACAGTAGATTGCATAGTTCAACATTTACATGAATTTCTTTTTATACAAAAGGATTGACTGAAGCACTTGGTAAAGATCCTATTTAAATTCACAGAGCGAGGAGGCACACCTGTACATGTCTCCTGCAGAGCGCTTAACAGTCTTCAATCTCTGATGCTTCGGTTCACAAGCGAGGTTAATGTCTGAGAGAGAGGAGAGAAAGAGAGACAGAAAGAGCAGAGAAAGGAGGAGAATGAGAGAAAGTTTAATCAAGAAGGGGCGTCAAATCCAAAAGATCACATCTCCATATATACTATGCCTTTAGAAGAGGGAAACCTATTGGCGGTAAAGGGAGGACAAGGGAGAAAGGGAGGAAACGGTGGTCCAGGTTCTTACCCAGCACCTGTCCTACGATCATCCTCCCATCCTCGCCCCCTACGGCAGCCCGGGCGTTCCTCTCGTTGGCGTACTGGACGAAAGCGAACCCCTTGTGCACGGAGCAGCCCACTATCTTGCCGTACTTGCTGAAGATTAACAAGGTTACGTTATTGCCCAATGTACAACAAATGGAAACGTGTCTTCTGCTTCAGCCCAACCTCTCCAAAGAAACAGATACACAGGGGCTTGAGAGGTTGGAGCAGAGATCAGCCATAGTACTAGGCTTGCAAAATTCTGGTAACTTTCCCAAAATTCCCCAGTTTTCCAGAAATCGTGGTTAGACGATTCCAGATTTCCTGCTTATACCCTCCTGATTGCGGAAATTTTTCCAACCAAGATGAAAAAAGTATATACACTGAACAACTATATAAACGCAACATGTAAAGTGTTGGTCCCATGTTTCATGAGTTGAAATAAAAAATACCAGAAATGTTCCATTCTCACAAAAAGCTTATTTCTCTCCAATTCTTGGAGCAAATTTGTTTACATCCCTGTTAGTGAGCATTTCTCCATTGCCAAGATAATCCATCCACCTGACAGGTGTGGCATATCAAGAAGCTGATTAATCATTACACAGGTGCACCTTATGCTGGGGACAATAAAAGGCCACTAAAATGTGCAGTTTTGTCACACAACACAATGCCACAGATGTCACAAAGTTGAGGGAGTGTGCAATTGGCATGCTGACTGCAGGAATGTCCACCAGAGCCGTTGCCAGATAATTGTATGTTAATTTCTCTACCATAAGCTGCCTCCAATACCATTTTAGAGAACTTCTGTCTGTAATAAAGCCCTTTTGTGGTGAATAATTACATCTGATTGGCTGGACCTGGCTCCCCAGTGGGTGGGCCTGGCTGCCAAGTCAGTGGGCCTATGGCTGCACAGTCATGTGAAATCCATAGGTTAGGGACTAATGAATTCATTTAAATTGACTGATTTCCTTATATGAACTGTAAAATTGTTTCATGTTGTGTTTATATTTTTGTTCAGTAATCTATATAAATAAAAGGGGAATTTAGAGAAAGTTACTGGAATTGTGCAACCCTACATAGTACCGTCCATGCTCCCGACCTGAAGATGGCCTCCACGTCTGCCTTGGTGACCAGGAGAGTGTTGAGGTTCCCGATGAAGACCCGGGAGTTGAGTGAGCGAGGGTCCGTCTTGTTGGTAACGTTGCCAGCCATCAGGCTAGTGGTGGTGGGAGACCGGCTGGGTTGTTTATGAGAAGGGGATGAAAAGGAGAAGAGCGGGGAAACAGAGGGGAGAGAGAGAGAGAGAGAAGCTGAGTGTGTGGATATGCGTGTGTGTGCCTGTTTGGGGATGCTTTTC
The DNA here is from genome assembly GCF_020615455.1 of Coregonus clupeaformis. Taxonomy (NCBI): domain Eukaryota; kingdom Metazoa; phylum Chordata; class Actinopteri; order Salmoniformes; family Salmonidae; genus Coregonus; species Coregonus clupeaformis. The sequence continues at coordinate 4,004,275 of NC_059230.1, forward strand.
AACATAAACTGGACCTGATTTCAGAGTGTGTGTGTCAGCTGTCTGTTTACATACACACACACAACCGGTTGTTTAAAACAAGCAACCCCTTCATTGTGTATCTAGGTGACTTTGGGTGATGGCTCACAGTACATGGCGACTGTATAGGAGGACTTTGGTGTGCCTATAATCTAATGTAATGGTTTTGTTCACAGGAAGGTGGGTGGGGGTTGTTATTTTCACACACACCATGTTTGTCAACAGCCATTTTGCACAGATTTCAGGGTCTGTTCCTACATCTATAGAACATATAGGCAGGGTTGAAATAGCCAGAACTCACTCCATATTGCCTGTACCCTGGACGGTCGTGGTCTGCCTGCCTGCCTACCTGTTTCTGTTGGAGAGAAGAGTGTCATTATTGGTCAACCGAGCCGGAGCTCAGCAATGCATTGTGGGAGATTTAGTGCATCTACAGGGGCGATGTCTCTAGAATTAGAAAAGTCTCCAGAAGTTCAGTATTTCTTGTTTTTGGATTAGTGCAGCCCCCATGAGGTACTTCAGGGGAAAATATACCACACAAAAAAAAGAACGTGGAGTTGTGGCGGTAAAGGAAGAAGCCCCAAAAACCTGTTGGACGAATAGTATTATCATAACAAACAAGACTTAGCATGACAAATACGTTAGAAACTGTTTAATTGGGCAGGTCAATAGTCCCATTCAGAAAAACCCAAAGTACCTGAGCATATTGGGGTCATTAGATACACAAACAATATGATCCACAGCTGGCATGACTTTTGACTAGGGCCCATATGGGCTCAAAGGGCTCCGGTCAAAGTAGTGAACTTTGTAGGGAATAGGGTGCTATTTGGGACAAATTATATAGTATATTAGCTACCATGTGTACTCTCTTGACGCATTGCTTCTCATAAATGTTTTAACTACTTTAACAGGAAGTGATTTTAAGTCACTTGTTTTCATTATTATACATTTTTGTGGTAAATCGAATTATGGAGTCAAGTCCCAATTAGCACCCTATACCCTATATAGTGCACTACTTCTTACCAGAAGAAGCTAACCACAGGGCTGTGGTCAAAAGTAGTGCACTTTACAGGGAATAAATAGGGTGTCATTTGGGATGTAAACCAAGGGATATATGTTATTACTTGGCGTGGTGTGGGGAGGACATTCTCAAATGTCTGTTTTTGTCAATCTCAAAGCAGAGGCCCTCGTGGCTTGTGTCCACTTTCATAATGATAAAAATAAATGTTACAACAGACCACATGACACAGCCAGGGTCTCTGTACGGTGGACACACACACTCATTTCGGATTAGACTGCTGCATTGAGTCTGGGTGTCTATCCAAAAGCTTAATGCACTTTTCAGTTAGTGATTTGGCTAAGATGTGTGTTCATGTCTGGCCAGTTGACAAGGCTGGGTTAGTATCCACCAGCATCAATGAGAGGAGAACGCAGGCAGGTCATGTGACCCGAGTAAGAGGTGATATAACATGCACAGCTGTGACTATTATGGGCTGGAGAGGGACATAATCCTAGAGTCCCAATAATCTCTCCTGAAGTGTGCGGTCATTACTCCACACAAATATAAAAAGCATTTGATTGGTGGAGGCTTAGGCCAGTAGGAGCTCCACTATATTTCTTCGAGTCATTTCCTTTCAAATCAGTGTAGGGAAGTGAGCAAATGCACACTTCGGGGGGGGAGATGATTGGGACATGGCCCTAGTCTGGTTGATTCCAAACTGAAAGTCATCTGCCTCCTTTCGGGTGGTACTACACGGTGTTGTTACTACACGTTGGTGGTTGTGATGGTTACATATCGGAATATTATTTTTGACAATAACATACAGTGCTAGTTGGCTGTACCAAAACTACAGTATTTCCTTTATAGCTTGTTCTACATTTTATTTTTAAATAGGGAGCCAATTTGTTTCCAACACATTTCCATGACTGATTAAAACTTGTTTTCTCTTGTCCCTCTGCAGAAGACATGGTGAGCAATATCTTTGGAACGTCGAATCGCAATACAAATCACAGCATCGAATCGCAAAACATACAGAATCGCCATACATATCTTATTGGCACCTGAATCATGATGATGTCGTATCGTGAGATCCCTAGCCTTATTGGTGGTTCTATAATGCAGTCAGACCCTTAGTGGATTACTTAACTCCCCATTTAGAGATATTATTTTACAAGAAGTAGAAAGACACACAGCATGTAGAGTTGTTTAAGAGCGCAGAACAGTTTAGGCTTATGTTCAAGGCTTTCATTAGTGTGTGTTGTGCTTCAACAGTTGTCACATATGCAAACATCTCCAGTTAACAAGTAAGTATTTAGACAGGTCAGTATTTCTCAACTCCTGGTAAGTTGGGGGATCCCGGTTTCTCACCAGCCCCTTCGATGGTTACCCGTCACCGATTGTCAGTTACAGTGCCTTCAGAAAGTATTCATATTTATTCCGCATCTTGTGTTACATCCTGAATTTAAAATAATCTCATCCATCTACAAACAATGACAAAGTGAAAACCTGTTTTTAGAAATGTTTGCTACATTTGAGAAATTAATATCTAATTTACATTTATATACAAGTATTATCACCCGAGTCAAAACTTTGTAAAAGCACTTTTAGCAGTGATTACAGCTGTGAGTCTTTTCGGGTAAGTCTAAGATTATTATTTTCAAAAAAATGTAAGCTCTTTCCAATTGGTTGTTGATTATTAGTAGACAACCATTTTCAGGTCTTGCCATACATTTTTGAGTAGATTTAAGTCAAAACTGTAACTTGGCCACTCAGGGACATTTACTGTCTTCTTGGTAAACAACTGCAGTGTAGATTTGGCCTTGCGTTTTAAGTTATTGTCCTGCTGAAAGGTGAATTAATTTCCCAGTGTCTGGTAGAAAGCAGAATAAACCAGGTTTTCCTCTAGGATCTTGCCTGTGCTTAGCCCCATTCTGTTTATTTTTTATCCTGAAAAACTCCAGTCCTTAACAATTACAAGCATACCCATAACATGATGCAGCCACCACTATACTTGAAAATATGAAGAGTGGTACTCAGTAATGTGTTGTATTGGATTTGCCCCAAACATAACACTTTGTATTCAGGACAAAAAGTGAATTTCATTGCTACTTTTTTTTTGCAGTATTAATTTAGTGCCTTGTTGCAAACAGGATGCATTATTTTTTACAGGATTCCTTCTTTTCACTCCGTCAATTAGGTTAGTATTGTGGAGTAACTACAATGTTGTTGATCCATTCTACTATCACAGGCATTAAATTCTGTAACTGTTTTAAAGTCACCATTAGCCTCATGGTGAAATCCCTGAGTGGTTTCCTTCCTCTCCGGAAACTGAGTTAGGAAGGACGCCTGTATCTTTGTAGTGACTGGGTGTATTGATACACCATCCAAAGTGTAATTAAATAACTTCACCATGCTCAAAGGGATATTCAATGTCTTTTTTTTTTTTTTTTTTTTTTTAAATACCCATCTACCAATAGGTACCTTTCTTTGTGAGGCATTGGAAAACCTCTCTGATCTTTGTGGTTGAATCGGTTTTAAATTCACTGCTCGACTGAGGGACCATACAGATAATTGTTTGGGTGGGGTACAGAGATGAGGTTGTCATACAACAATCATGTAAAACACTATTATTGCACACAGTGAGTCCATGCATCTTGTTATGTGACTTGCTTAACACATTTTTACTCCTGAACTTATTTAGGCTTGCCGTAACAAAGGGGTTGAACACATTTCAACTTCTCATTTTATTAACTTGTAAAAATGCCAAAACAAATAATCCCACTGACATTATGGGGTATTGTGTGTAGGCCAGTGACTTTAAAAAAGAATACTCAATTTAATAATTTTAAATTCAGGCTGTGTAACAAATTGTGGAAAAAGTAAAGGGGTGTGAATACTTTCTGAAGGTGACCAATTTTAAAGTTTTTTTTTTTTTTTTATCAAGAAAACTGGAAAAGTAGGGGTTCAATGTGAAATGCAAACTACTAGGCTACTCAAAACGACTAAAAAAATGGAGAGTAGTAGCTATCACAACACAAAAGCAGCAGAAAACTACTTGCTTTAGGGATTTCCAAAAGGAGAAAAAAGGCTACTTCACAAAGGCAGAAAGAAAAATGCTAAACTAGATTCAAAATCGATGTCAACGTGGAGGTGGAAAAAAAACAGGAGACCAACTTACGATTTGTCGCTGCTCAAAAAAGATGCCTCAAAAACTAAAAAAGGGAAACAAAAAATAAAAATTAGAAGATAACACCTGTAATGTTGAACTGAACCCATAATCAGAGGCTACTAACTATGCTAATGATATAGAATTTTGAAACAAAGGATTGTGATTGTGTTAGTGGCCATATACATGTCAGGGCTGCCCAACCCTCTTCCTGGAGATCTACTGTCCTGTAGGTTCAGTCCAACACTAATTTAGCATATCTGATTCAGCTAGTTAAGGTCGTGTTGAGCAGCTAATAAGTTGAATCAGGTGTGTTAAATTAGGGTTGGACTGAAAACCCACAGGACAGTAGATCTCCAGGAAGAGGGTTGGGCAGCCCTGTGCTAAGTGGCAGCCATCTGTACATAATGTGCTGTGGGGTCAGGTGCAAAGAGCATCACTCTTAAGCTGTGTCAAGACCATGTTAGACAGATATTCCTTTCCTTCAAGACTTCTGGCCCTGTATTCACAAAGCATCTCAGAGTAGGCGTGCTGAACTAGGATCAGTTTCAGATTACAATAACTGGATGGTGGGACCTGATCCTAGACCACAACTTGTCTGAGACACTTTGTGAATGTGGGCCCAGTCCAGCAGGACATGATTAAAACGATGAAAAAACAATCCAGTCCAACTAGTCAGTTATTTGTCATGAAGGGAAGGAAGCCATTTGAGAGAATTGGGACACAGCCAGGTGAGGGAAGGAGGCCATTTGAGAGAATTGGGACAGCTGGTAGGTCTACTAGTTAGGGCTAGTAAATAAAACGTCTGGGTAAGGCCTACAAGATGATCAAAAATAAATAAAAAATAAACAGTATCCACCGGTGCAAAATCAACTCACTGAAATTGACATACTAACACAGTGCATCTTCACAGCATCAATGCATACCAACACTGCCTTAAGCAGAGGAGATTTCCTACATAAGAAGCTTTGTTCACCGATCGGCTCTAGTAGGCATAATGGACGTTGATCACATAGTAGTATGTCCACAACTATTTCAACAGGCTACACACTTGAATAATGTTCAATAAAAGCACAAATTATGGATCATGGAATTTCTCATTCTGCACAATATTTTAATTATTTATATCACAAAATGCAAAGCCAGGGTAGTCTATTTTACGATTTAACAAATGTCTTTGCTTACACAATACACCGTATTGTTCTTATTCCAGTGCAAACGAACGCCCACTTTCACTCTTCGTAGCGAAAAAAAGATATTGCCTCAAAAATTACGTCATTGTTTCGAGAAATAGGGCTAATGCAAAGAGCACTGTTGCGAACCTCAAAAATAACAAAGCCAAAAAGAAAACGTTGGAAATATTTCTGAGCAGTCAACTTCAACAACCGAAATTCAAATTACAGGGTCTTAAAATAAAGGTTGAACTGTATAAAAACCCTTTTAAAAACGTCATTCCAGGAAGGGGAAAAGACGACCATGATGTTGACCACATACTACTAGGCCTAATCATTTGTCCAGTAAGATTGGAAACAACCTTCGATCTTTCTTCACATAAATGTTTTACCATAAACACACAAAATGCTCGTATGGTAAACTTGGAAAAATGAAGGTTCAAAAGTCCTAATTCGAAAAGTAAAGCAAAAAATTACCGCTGTGTAGACAGCTAACCAACACTAGTCACGCGCAGCCCGCTTTCCACCCGTCGCTGCAACAAAATGCACGCCTTTAAAAGCCAACACAAATTCAGAGAATGCAGTCAGAAAAATCCATTAAAAATAAAAAGTCCCAAAGAGATCAGTTCAAAGTAAAAAAAAAAAAAAAAATATTCAGAAAAAGGTTCTCGATTCAAAATACTCACCAGGAGCTCAATTATTTAAAAATGAGTACAATTTCGACGTTGTGTTGGTTGGTGTCTTATATGATCCGTTTCCAATTCAGTAGGCTGATACTACTGTACTGTACCTTGAAGCAGTTATCACGAAATGGCGCTGTGGCTACGCATAGCAGCTTGTTCACTCCTTATCCGGAATACTAGTATCTTATTGGATCTACTCAGTAGAATGTGACTTAAATCTCTTCGGGAATTGGTTGATGTATCACTAAGCCCCGCCTAAGAGGCGACTTCACATTCCATCTCTGAACAGAAGACTACCATCTGACTGAAACAATGCACACATGCATAAAAGTGCAATAGCCTACACTACAAAATAACACAAATATACTGAACAAAAATATAAATGCAACATGCAACAATTTCAACTATTTTACTGAATTATAGCTCATATAAGGAAATCAGTCAATTGAAATAAATAAATTAGGCCCTAATCTATGGATTTCACGACTGGGCAGAGGTGCAGCCATGGGTGGGCCTGGGAAGGCATAGGCCCACCCACTGGAGAGCCAGGCCCACCCACTGGGGAGCCAGGCCCAGCCATTCAGAATGAGTTTTTCCCCACAAATGGGCTTTTTTACAGAAATAAATACTCAGTTTCATCAGCTGTCCGGTTGGCTGGTCTCAGACGATCCCGCTGGTGAAAAAGCCGGATGTGGATCCTGGGCTGGTGTGGTTACATGTGGTCTGTGGTTGTGAGGCCGGTGGGACGTACTGCCAAATTCTCTAAACTGACGTTGGAGGCGGCTTATGGTAGAGAAATTAACATTCAATTCTCTGGCAATAGCTCTGGTGGACATTCCTGCAGTCAGCATGCCAATTGCACGCTCCCTCAAAACTTGAGACATCTGTGGCATTGTGTTGTGTGACAAAACTGTCCCCAGCGCAAGGTGCACCTGTGTAATGATCATGCTGTTTAATCAGCTTCTTCATATGCCACACCTGTCAGGTGGCTGGATTATCTTGGAAAAGGATAAATGCTCACTAACATGGATGTAAACAAATTTGTGCACGAAATTGGAGCGAAATAAGCTTTTTGTGCCTATGGAACATTTCTGGGATCTTTTATGTCAGCTCATGAAACATGGGACCAACAGTTTACATGTTGCATTTATATTTTTGTTCAGTATATATTGGTAGAAAAATGTATGTTGAATGTCAAATGCATTTTCTGACAACAAAAACATAGTGACATTATTGATGTCACTAACACGCAAAAAAGAAGTGTAAAAATGAAATCCATGTTTGGCAAGTTTTTTATGTTTCACATATATTTACACATATTTATTTTACATACTGCTGTGTTAGTCTGACTGTGGATAAGATTGTGTTTGTGAATGAGAATAAGTAGGCCTATGTGCTTGTTGAAGTGCATGACAGAATATTTTATAGGATTGTAGCATACAGCATACAGGGACTATGGTATGCTAAACAGTATGCATTTACAGTGACTATAGTCACCTGTGTAGTAATAACAAAGCATGATTCTTCAAAACGTATGACAAACAGATATAGACAGAAACGCAGGACAGACGACACACTTCACTTCATATGTCACCACTTCAGCTTCTGGGAGAGTGGACCTGAAACACCAAAAAATAGGTAAGGTGAGTTTGTGTGTGTGTGTGTGTGTGTGTGTACATTTCTCTGTGTGTGTGTGTACCTCTGATATCAGTCTTCTTACTGCGGTGGCGTGGAAGGGTAGAATCTAACTGAAAGTCAGATTCTGGGGTCTTCAATACTTCCTCTAGTTTGCACTGCTCCAAGCTCTCCTGAGGAATTAACAACATACAGTTATGAAAATGAGAAATTCATAAAAACACAGATATTAGTAGGCTACTTATAATTTATGTATACATTTGTAGTTCCACTTAAAGCCGGAATCCATAGCAGTGAATCTGCCACATCCATTTGCGATATTACTACAACAAAGTAAGTAGCTTTGCACAAGCCTTAGCCTGTTTCTGTAGTGTGAGGCAGCTTGATGTACAAGTACACCCCCTGGACAGGACCGTAGTCTATCACAAGGCATTACCCCCAATCTTGCTCCTTAATGGTGAGTGCCAAGCAAAGATGCATCAGGTCCCATTTTTTCATTCTTTGGTTTGACTCGGCCAGGGATTGAACTCACAACCTTCCAAACTCAGGGCGGAAACTCTAACCACAAGGCCACTGAGTTAGTAACAACAATGACAAAGACGTCACTTCAAGACCCGTTTTTTCCCCTCGGCCAGCATTGCACATCATTGCATGCGCAATAGAACAGCAGAGTATGTACTACGATTTTTTTTCTACCATGTTGCTGGATGCTAATTTCCTCAAAACAAAAACAAGAACAAATGTGCCTGGGGCAGCCAGTGGCGCTGTTTCGCCTATCGCGGATCCCAGCTTTAAACGACCATCCACTTCAACTACCATATCCATTAGTGCACACCGTAACAAAATGTTTTGCAACAAATAAAAGTATCTTATTGGACAAGTTCAGGTTAGTCCCTCCCCGTTTCGGTTGTTTGCTTCCATTTGGTTCCTATTGAATACACTCCTGGTTTTAGTGATACTGTCAGTTCTCTCCTTCTCTCCCTCTCTCTCGCTCTCCCCTCAGTCTCTACCTGAGAAGGTGTCTGGTGGTGGTGGTGATGGTAGTGGTGTTTGTGGTTTGGTGCAGGTGAGCTGGGACTCTCCCCTCCTTTCTCTCGCTCCCTCTCTCTCTCCCTCTGTTGCAGGATGGAGAGACGGGTAGCTCTGTATTCCAGAGAGAAGTCGCTGACGGTCTTACAGAAGTCCTCCGCATTCGTCTCTCTCACCATCGTACGAGAGTAACCCAGAAACAAAAGGAATGAGTGAAACCTGCAGATAGATAGAGAGTGGAGAGAAAGAGAAAAAAAAGAGAGAGAGAGAGAGAGAGAGAGAGAGAGAGAGAGAGGAAGAGTGTGAGAGAGAGGGAGAGAGAGAGAAAGAGAGAGAGAGAGGGAGGGAGAGAGAGAGGAAGATAGAGGGAGAGAGAGAGAGGAGAGAGAGAGAGAGAGAGAGAGAGAGAGAGAGAGAGAGAGAGAGGAAGAGAGTGTGAGAGAGGGAGAGAGAGAGAGGAAGATAGTGTGAAAGAGAGGGAGGGAGAGAGAGAGAGAGGGAGAGAGAGAGGAAGAGAGTGTGTGAGCGAGAGAGATAGAGAGAGATAGCGGGAGGGAGGAAAAGAGAGAGAAACAACAACCACCCAATTTTAGTGTCATATCTGTTTATTCCAGATTTATGAACCTCTAAACTAATCAAATCAACTTTATAAACTACTTATAAGCCCTTTAAACATCATTTTAAGCGTACCTTAATGTAAAGTATCGTATTAAGTAATTTAAGTAAAGTTACACTCTTACACAAGTTACAATATTCAGACATCACCTGTTGATAACCCTCCGATGGACAGCTCTCAGTACCTTCAGCCTGTCCTCACATTCCTTCAGGAACGTAGGTAACCTCTGCCGCAGGGTGCCCTCCCGCTCCCCTCCTCTGTCTCGTCCTCCTCTCTTCTTCTGATCCTCCCGTTCTAGCAGACGCAGCTGGTCCCATGATGATTTGCAAAGGGCCTCCAGCTGTGAGAGGCTGGATTGGACCTGGGTGTAGTCACACTGGGAGAGAGACAGAGTGGTCACACACACACTAACACATAGATATACACTACTCACTCTGTCTTTCACTCTCTCTCTCTCTCACACACACACACCTTGCTGGCGCGGGTGACAGAGGTGATATCAGAGTAGAGGTCTGAGGACTGTGGGTAGAGCTGCAGCAGCAGAACACACATATGGTGCAGCAGAGGCTGACGGGAGTGTGTATCTCTGACCTGAGACAGCTTCCCCAGGTAACTCAACTCAAAACCACTGGCCTAGAGAGAGGGGGAGAGAGAGAGGGAGAGAGAGGGAGAGAACAGGAGAGAGGGAACGAGAGAGAGAGAGACAGAGAGAGAGAGAGAGAGAGAGAGAGAGAGAGAGAGAGAGAGAGAGAGAGAGAGAGAGAGAGAGAGAGGGGCGAGAAAGAAAGTTAGATTGCTAGGATTTAGACCAGGGTTTCCCAAACTCGGTCCTCGGGACCTCAAGGGGTGCACGTTTTGTTTTTTGCCATAGCACTACACAGCTCATTCAAATAATCAACTGATCAACAAGCTTTGATCATTTGAATCAGCTGTGTAGTGTAAAAAATAAAAACGTGCATCGAGTTTGGGAAGCGCTGACTTAGACAGAGGAAAGATATCAAATCAAATCAAATTTTATTGGCCACATGCGCCGTATACAACAGGTGTATACATGAACGTGAAATGCTTACTTACAGCCCTTAACCAACAATGCATTTATAAAAAATAAAAAAAGTAAAATAAAACAACAATTAAAAAAAAGTGTTGAGAAAAAAAGAGCAGAAGTAAAATAAAATAACAGTAGGCAGGCTATATATACAGGGGGGGTACCGGTGCAGAGTCTAGTTGAGGTAGTTGAGGTAATATGTATGTGGGTAGAGTTAAAGTGACTATGCATAAATAATTAACAGAGTAGCAGCAGCGTAAAAAGATGGGGTGGGGGTGGGAGGGCAGTGCAAATAGTCCGGGTAGCCATGATTAGCTGTTCAGGAGTCTTATGGCTTGGAGGTAGAATCTGTTGAGAAGTCTTTTGGACCTAGACTTGGCACTCCGGAACTGCTTGCCGTGCGGTAGCAGAGAGAACAGTCTATGACTAGGGTGGCTGGAGTCTTTGACAATTTTGAGGGCCTTACTCTGACACCGCCTGGAATAGAGGTCCTGGATGGCAGGAAGCTTTGCCCCAGTGATGTACTGGGCCGTACGCACTACCCTCTGTAGTGCCTTGCGGTCGGAGGCTGAGCAGTTGCCATACCAGGCGGTGATGCAACCAGTCAGGATGCTCTCGATGGTGCAGCTGTATAATTTTTTGAGGATCTGAGGACCCATGCCAAATATTTTCAGTCTCCTGAGGGGGAATAGGCTTTGTCGTGCTCTCTTCACGACTGTCTTGGTGTGTTTGGACCATGATAGTTCGTTGGTGATGTGGACACCAAGGAACTTGAAGCTCTCAACCTGTTCTACTAAAGCCCCGTCAATGAGAATGGGGGCATGCTCAGTCCTCTTTTTTTCCTGTAGTCCACAATCATCTCCTTTGTCTTGGTCACATTGAGGGAGAGGTTGTTATCCTGGCACCACACGGCCAGGTCTCTGACCTCCTCCCTATAGGCTGTCTCATCGTTGTCGGTGATCAGGCCTACCACTGTTGTGTCGTCGGCAAACTTAATGATGGTGTTGGAGTCGTGCCTGGCCATGCAGTCATGGGTGAACAGGGAGTACAGGAGGGGACTGAGCACGCACCCCTGAGGGGCCCCCGTGTTGAGGATCAGTGTGGCAGATGTGTTGTTACCTAACCTTACCACCTGGGGGCGGCCCGTCAGGAAGTCCAGGATCCAGTTGCAGAGGGAGGTGTTTAGTCCCAGGATCTTTAGCTTATTGATGAGCTTTGAGGGCACTATGGTGTTGAATGCTGAGCTGTAGTCAATGAATAGCATTCTCACGTAGGTTTTCCTCTTGTCCAGGTGGGAAAGGGCAGTGTGGAGTGCAATAGAGATTGGATCAACTGTGGATCTGTTGGGGCAGTATGCAAATGTTATTGGGTCTAGGGATTCTGGGATAATGGTGTTGATGTGAGCCATGACCAACCTTTCAAAGCACTTGATGGCTACAGACGTGAGTGCTACGGGTCGGTAGTCATTTAGGCAGGTTATCTTAGTGTCCTTGGGCACGGGGACTATGGTGGTCTGCTTGAAACATGTTGGTATTACAGACTCAGTCAGGGACATGTTGAAAATGTCAGTGAAGACACTTGCCAGTTGGTCAGCACATGCTCGGAGTACACGTCCTGGTAATCCGTCTGGCCCTGCGGCCTTGTGAATGTTGACCTGCTTAAACGTCTTACTCACATTGGCTGCGGAGAGTGTGATCACATAGTTATCCGCAACAGCTGGTGCTCTCATGCATGCTTCAGTGTTGCTTGCCTCGAAGCGAGCGTAGAAGTGGTTTAGCTCGTCTGGAAGTCTTGTGTCACTGGGCAGCTCGCAGCTGTGCTTCCCTTTGTAGTCTGTAATAGTTTTCAAGCCCTGCCACATCCGACAAGCGTCAGAGCCGGTGTAGTACGATTCAATCTTAGTCCTGCCTGTATTGACTCTTTGCCTGTTTGATGGTTCGTCGGAGGGCATAGCAGGATTTCTTATAAGCATCCGGGTTAGAGTCCCACTCCTTGAAAGCGGCAGCACTACCCTTTAGCTCAGTGCGGATGTTGCCTGTAATCCATGGCTTCTGGTTGAGGTATGTACGTACGGTCACTGTGGGGACGACGTCATCGATGCACTTATTGATGAAGCCAGTGACTGATGTGGTGTACTCCTCAATGCTATCTGAAGAATCCCGGAACATGTTCCAGTCTGTGCTAGCAAAACAGCTATAGATCACTGCAACAACACTGAAAAAGAGAAACTAGACAAATAGAAAGGAGTTGATGGTGGTATGTTGTTCACCTTGCATCCATTGAGGAAGTTACCAATGGCTAGCACAGTGGCCAAGATGCATCTGAAGGTCTGATTGGCTGCCAGCTGTTCCATGGCAAGCTTCAAGTGGAAGAGAGGCTCTGCAATTTCCTGTTTGTATAAATAACATACAGCAATAGGTAAGCAACACATTCACAATAAGTGTCAAAACTGTCAAATAACTTCAGTGCACCCAAGTATTAAAGAAATCAGGGTTGTATTCATTAGTGCACACCGTAGCAAAACCTATTTTAAAAAATGTGTGGGGGGGACTTGTAATTCTTATTGGACATGTTAAAGTAGTCCCTCCTTCTTTCAATCCGTTTTCTTCCGTTTGTGGCCTAATGAATACGACCCTGCATCACTGTTCAACGTTAAAAAGCTCTACAACACCTCTGTAATAAACCATAATTCCACAAGGTGACAGCACCTTATCAATTCTCCATCCATTCATCCATCCATCCATTCATCCATCCATCCATCCATCCATCCATCCTCCACCTCCTCTAATCACTTATTCTGCCTTCTGTTTTATGACACTCTGACACCTACTCTTTCCAGGGTGTCATAGTCCTGAGCGAAGGCCCAGAGCTGAAGCCTGGGGCTCAGGTAAGTGATCTCCCCCAGGGTTAGGAGACAGAGCTCAGCCGGGGCAAGAGGTGAGTGGGGGGACTCGGCCTGGGCCTTCCTGATCAGAGACAGCTCCTCTTCACTGGGGACCAGGGACTGGAGACGCTGGATGGAGAGAGAGAGAGAAGGGATTAAGATGGATGTGAAAGTCAGTGGAGAAGGTATGCCTATAGTATGGTACAGGCTGATGTACTGTGGTAGAGATGAGTTGGCAGTAAGTGGAGTAAAAGTTAGTCCTCCTACTAGTATAAGATGCAGTGAGGAAGGTGACATACAGCATAATACAATTAGCCTCATTGTATTTTCAATGTTGTCTTTGCAGTGGTTTATGATTTATCAGTGAAAGGTCACTATATATGGAGTCAAAATACACAGTGAGTCATGATAGTCGTCTGTAGTGGAGATTCAACCTGTACGTCCTCTCTGTCCAGCACACTACAGTCCATGGTGTAAATGGCAGGAGGCAGCAGGCGGGGAGGAGGGAGGCTACTGAGGGCAATGGTGATGATGTTACTCCGTTTCACCCCCAGAACTGAGACAGACGGCTGCTTCTGGAAGAGATGGGTGGGGGGAGAGAAAGGGAGAGAGAGAGATGGTTTACAGCACAGAGTAGAGTCCAGTCATGCACAGTGATCACCAACCCTGTCCTTGAGAGCTGAAGGGTTTGTAGTTGTTTGCACCAGTCCCAGTTGATTCCACGGTGTTAGTGCTGTACACTTTGTTCCTCTCCAGGTACACAACATTAGCCAGAATACCTTACAAAATTAGCCTTACATAATTAGCCAGAGCACCAAGAAATTGGATTGCAGAGCACTCAAGAGATCTCTGATTTCAACTCTTACCTGCCATCCCGTCAGCACACTGCAGATGGAGCCATTTCCCTTGGTCTCAAACAGGTACTCCAGCCGGTTGGTGTCAAGGTGCACAGGCTCTAGCCCAGCCCAGATGGTCTGGGGCCCAAAGCGGCAAACCCTGGGCAGGAGGGGCAGGCTCTGGAGCGCCCTCCAGTGGAGCTTTAGGGTACGACAACCAGAAGGTTTCCCCATGGGAGAGGCATGTCCTGGGGGCAGGGGAGGGGGAGGAGCTGAGAGTGGCATGGGAGGAGGAGGGGGTGGAGTTTGGAGACATGCTGAGGTTTGATTGGTCGAGGTGCCTCCGTCTTCCTCAGCGCTGTCCAATCCCAGGTCCTCCTCATCCCACAGGTCGGAGAAGTCCAAGGTGTTGAGGCGGAGACGAGGTGCAGACTTTAGGAAGGAAGCCCAGGATTTGTCGAGGCCTGAGGTTAAGGGCATGTCCTTGATTTGATAGGATTGTGTCATTGGTCCTTTTGGGATTGCCTTGATTTCGTGGTATCCTGAGTTGAGCTTTTCAGCTATAACCTGATGGCCTCGGTTTGTTTGCAGTTTTTAAACAGATGCTTCAGAAAAGGTATTGTTTTTTTGCTTTAGACACACATTTAAAAAAAACAGCATTTGAAAACACACAATTAATATGAAAGTGTTCTTCCTTTACTGAATACACAGATAAAAGCAGTAAATTAATACCTCTATCCTCTCTTTTCTTCTCACCCATTCATCCTGCGGGTCTTTGAGAGAAGAGATTCAATCACAACAGTCAGATTTCCCTCTATAACCGTATATCCATACCAATCCTGTTATCTCCTCTCTTGTCACTCTGTGACTACTGAATGCAAGCCAAAACCACATGACTGGTCCATGATACACAAACCACCTTTCCCAATAATATTCCCACAATCCAGAACTTGCTTTAGGTGTCCTTTGCTTCCACTTGGGAATGTAGAGCAAACTTGTCTGTTGAATGGATAGAATGTGCACTAATTGGATCGGTTCAGAATCAGATGGGTCCAGGTTCCTCTATGAATTCAGGGTTCAATTCTGATGTTGACATCCAAGGAATGGTTCTGTTGTGTCCAACTCTTTTCATTGCGACCTATGAAATGACCTAACCTGGTTTCACAGAAACGTCTCTCCCCTCTCTCTCTCTCTCTCTCTCTCTCTCTCTCTCTCTCTCTCTCTCTCTCTCTCTCTCTCTCTCTCTCTCTCTCTCTCTCTCTCTCTCTCTGGCTCTGTGAGTGGTCTCTTCTATCAGAGCTGTAGTGTATCAGTCTCAGTTTATTTGAGTTGCACCCTTTTCCTTAATTTCCTTATCGAGCCAACATCTCCTGTTTAAATTGCTGCTTGTGTATACACAACCCTCCTCTATCTGCTGCTGTTGATCTCCCCGCTCTCCCCGCTCCCTCAATCCCTCCCTCCCTCTCTCTCTTTACTCCCACCATCATGTTCATAATGATCTCTTTCTAAAGACATACCGTGCTCTCCACCTTTTCTAATAGTAAAGAATAAGCCTTTGAATGTCATGTGTGCACATAGCATTACTCATAATGAACAATAGTCTTTGTAGCCTACATGATTTCCAGGCCTAGGCCTGCCCAAAGCACACTAGGGTCAGTTGTGTTTATGGTCCTTTGCATGCTTGACAGCCATAATGACAGCACCCCTCCTATAGCCATTACAGATGTAGGATCTTAATTTGATCACCCTGTTGCATGAGAACTTTCCTACAATGCAGGAAATGTAAAACTTGGAGTGTATTTGAGGTTTTCACTTTGAGATTTCAGACTTGATTTTACCTTACGAAAAATGTATCAACCACTACAAAAATGTCCATTAATTATAATCCGCATAATAATTCACATTTCCCGTTGCTGCTGGATTCTTTTCCTGCTGTTCCAAACAGGCTCAAATTAAGATCCTACATCTGTCGGCTTATAGGCTCCAAACAGTGACATATACACTGTCTGTACCATGCAAACCTTAATGGTCTGAATGAAGGCCTGATTGTAGTTAGGCCTATAGAGTGTGTCAATTATTATTTGCCTGTAGGCTACCTAGACTTATGTTTATTATAGTCTTTGTCATATGTGAATGTTGCTGCCATATATTCGCTTCTTTGTCTTATCAGACTTGCCACAACTGAAGTAAAATAAAGCTATAATTTTCTAGTCTACCTCCATCTGCCGAATTGGAGAATAACTTTAGGCCCACACAAGTAAATAAATATAGAACATGGCTACATACATATTTTAGGGAAGTACAATTATACACTTCTAATTCACAAAACATACAAAAACAGTTATGGAGGAGGCTTAAACTACGGTACACTGCTCACTTACTACTCAGTGATGCGCTTGTTCACAGGCGCAGCTTTCCTCATGGGAAAATACATTTCCGCTGGGGTTGCTTTGATGAATCTGTCCATGATCCCGTCAGAGGTAGGCGGTGACGCTGCTGTCTCTGGATATTGTAGACTGTCTCCACAACTGTTTGTGTTTGTTTGTAAGCCTCCGGGACTCCGGGGATATCGGACAGATATGGGCAATAATTATGTATAATCATTCCCAATTAGGTCGGAGGAGATGGAAGAGATCCCAACGTCTTTTTGACTTCAGGGTCAAATAACATGCAGAGATTGGGCTGGGGGAGAAGTCACTGTAGGCCTATTAAATTAGAATTGTTCCAATAATACATTCCATTTTTGTCATAAATATATAGAAATATACTTTTGAACTGTGTCATGTGACCTGCGTCATGTGTAATGTGTGTAGGGGGGGATGACCCTCCCCTTGTACCATTTTTTTTTTTTGCCCTCCCCCTCATAGAATTAACTCAAAATAATGTTTATGATCACAGATAACAGTAACTGTAGCGACCCTGTGTTTATAAACATGGATATGGACTTTGTCACTTCAGCAAACTTTTGTGGCACAGTCGATGCCACGCAGGGCTACGGGCCAGAATATTGAGTGTTCGCCGACCACCACGGACGAGCTCACTCTCCCTGTCACATTAGGCCTACACTAGGATCAGAGCCGGCTGCAGACAATGATCAGCTAGGGGGAAATCAGATTTTCAACATTTTGATGACATACCTGTATTTATAATTATATAAAATATACAGTATGCAACATTTTTTCCACCAACAGGTTTCTGTGCCAATGCACAACACAACCAATAAACAACGCATACCTACTTCGGGCGCTTAAATATCATGGTTTGCGTTTTCAACACAACAATAAATAGACAATGTCAATCTCGACTAACAGAAAACACATCCCACTCCACCTTGTATGCCTACCCAGTATTAAGGCTTGGCTTGACAATCTCTAAATGTAATTACACTTTTTGGTGTTTTGTTCTCTTTCCATTCATCAAATGGCAGCTGCACAGTTTGGATCGATTGATTGATTTTATTTGTCACCCCAAAAAGATACAGATTGTATATACACACAGTAGAATGCACAATAAAGTCAAGGACTTATTTTTTACATAAATACAGACACATTACATAGATACAGACACATTACAGAGATATAGACACATTACAGAGATATAGGCAAAAACAGGTTCTACTGTTCACACATTAGCCAGCGTTTGACATTCTTTTGAAAAGTGGTTATGGTTGGTATAGTTTTCAGTTGCTGTGGTAGTTTGTTCCACTCAACAGCGTCAGCATACACTTATTTTTCTTATCAGATAGACTCTTATATTTAAAAGTGAATATTAGAATCCCTGGCTCTGGTATTATGCTGGTGGACATCTCTAACAAATGAAAAATAGTTGGGGGCTGAGTCCGTGATAATTCTGTGGACCAGACCAAGTTGAATTAATACTACTCTTTTTTCCACAGATAGTCAGCCTATATGGTTAAAATGGTCGACCTCCAGATGAGTATGAGGGGGTAGTTTAAGTACAATTCTTACAAGCTTGTTTTGACTGGTCTGTAGCTTTTCTTTAGATGTTTGGGTGTGTTGAGTGATTTCGAAGCAGTCAGGCGCAGGAGGGTAAATCACAGAATAACAGGATTTATTCTGAAATACAGAGTTACGCAGTAACGTGTCAAAACACTCCAGTGCGCCTGTTTTGCACCGGAAGTGGTCGATGAGGGCCTGCTAGTTCCACCCGGACCCAGCCACTAGAGTGCGAAACTCCAGGACAAGGTCCTGCGCGGTCCTCGTCCCCCGCCTCAGGTGGACCAGCTGCTCGCCCGCCTCTCTACCTTCGGGTGGGTGATTGAAGACAGCCCGGAAGAGGCGAGCGAACTCCCCGTAGTTGTCCAACGCGGCTCCCCCAGAACGCGTTGGCCCACTCCAGGGCTTCCCCAGAGAGGCAGGAGACGAGGGCGGACACCTTCTGCTGTTCCGATGGAGCCGGGCTGATGGTCGATAGGGATAGATCCAGTTGTAGGAGGAATCACCGGCAGCGGGCAGCTGTCCCGTCAAAATCCCTTGGTCGGGATATATGAATCCCTCTTGATGCTGGGGTGTGGGGGGCTGGATCCGGTCACTCAGCTGGTCCCGAAAGATTGGGTCCTCTCCTCTCCAGGCGTTGGACAACCTGGAGAACCCAATCCATCGCTTCTCCCAAGCTGGCTAGCATCGTAGAATGCTCCGGGACCTGCGCCACGACTCCAGGCATGTGCTCCTCTTCTGCTGACTCCATGTCTGGGTGTATGATTCTGTGATGAGTGATTTCAAAGGAGTCAGGCGCAGGAGAGGTAAATCCCAGAATAACAGGATTTATTCCGAAATACAGAGTTACGCAGTAATGCGTCAAAACACTCCAAAACATGCGCACTGGAAACAACAAGGCACATGGGGAAATGTCCCGGCGATACAAAATATAAGGAGCTCCACCGAGCTTCTCTATCCTCCACAATAAACAATCACACACAAAGACAAGGGGGCAGAGGGAACAGTTATACAGGTACTGATGAGGGGATATGAACCAGGTGTGTGTAATAAACAAGACACAACTAATGGAATGATGAGATGAGGAGAGGCAGTGTCTAGAAGGCCGGTGACGACAAACGCCGAAGCCTGCCCGAACAAGGAGAGGAGGAAGCTTCGGAGGAAGTTGTGACATTGGGGATGCTGGGGAACCGTGATGTGCAGGCATAATCAAAATGACACTGGACTCAAGCACTTGCCAGAGTCTTTAGGGTGCCTATAATTAGGTTTCCATCAAATTAGTGACAGAGTTTCATGCGAATATTCTAGAATCTGCATATGTAAATTTCCCCATCAGATTTGTGTTTCCATCATATTTTCTTGTTGTGGATAAAAGTATGTGTGTAAATACGTAGTGCACATAAAAATAACTTTTGCAGTTAAATTATCATGTACCGAATAAAAAATAAAAGTTAAATGGGTTTCCATTGCATTGTGTCACAAAACATGTTGCGTAGGTATAGCGAATGTGCCCACTCTGATATTGGCATGTGCCTTCTAGCCAACAGCTTGCAGATACAGTGCGGGTATAGCCTACATGATGAGAATAGTATGAGCGTAAATGCACAGCAAAATTAATGGTGTACATTTAACACTGAAAGTGAGTGCTTTTTCAAACCGTGTATTGCAAAATGCGAGATCCCACTGATTTCGCCGTGGTTCTGGTGCTTTCTTTGATTCCAAGCTGCTTTCAAACACCAATGTCTACTGTACACCGTACTTACAAATATAGTTACGATTTTGTACAGAAACTTTGACCTGACCAGTAGCCCAGCAGGTAGAATAGGGCACTATCAAACATTCATGGTTATGAAGGTATTAGGTTGAATCCCGTTGAAGGCATGCTGTTTTTATAATTGTTTTATGTGAAACCACATTTTCTGCACAGTTTTTCAAATAATTTGTTTCATTTAGTATAGTATACGTTTCTGTATTAAGCATCCTAAATAATGCCATAGATTTAGTTTTGAAATATAGTAAACTTGAAGGCAAAAAAAGGAAGCATGATGTGAGATGAGATCCTGATTATAGACTAATAAAGCCAACCGCTAGGTCGAGGTTTTTTGATGAAAACAGTTGAGAAAAAAAAAAGGTCTATCTGATAATCACACACTGCTATTTATTGCTGAACAGCAGATGTCACTAATGTGAATTGTGAACAGATAATGAAGCTCAGAGCAATGAACCATTCTTCTGCACAGTTTGGTGAAAGCCTTTAGAAATCCTTAGTTTTCCATCACTAGTTTACAGGCCACATCATGCTGGCTTGCAAAGTGACGTGTAATCCCATTGGAGTTAAGTTAGCAAACAGTTCACATTTTTATTCACCCGCAAACTGCATTCAGAATGACTGTCAGGGTTAGAAAACATAATAAAATAAAAATGAACACTATCTAAACAATTTAAAGTGGAACAACCATTTTGTCACGATCGTCTGAGGAAACGGACCAATACGCAGCGCGTGGAGTGAACATGATGACTTTATTTAAATAAAAGCAACCACGAAAACAACAAACAAATGACGATAGTGAAGTCCTACAGTGACTATGACTGAACCTGGAACAAAAACCCACCATTCCCACAGGAAAACAATCAGAATAAATATGGCTCCCAATCAGAGATAACGAGCCGACAGCTGACACTCGTTACCTCCGATTGGGAGTCATCGACCAATCCTAGAAATAAACCCCACAGAACTGCAAACATAGAAATACACCCAAATTACCCAACAAAACAAATACACCCTGGCTCAAATACAAACGTCCCGGAGCCAGAGTGTCACAGTACCCCCCCCTAAAGGTGCGAACTCCGGGCGCACCAGCATACAGTCTAGGGGAGGGTCTGGGTGGGCGTCTGTCCACGGTGGCGGTTCTGGCCCTGGTCGTGGTCCCCACCCCACCTTAGTCACTATCCGCTTCCGTAGCCTCCTCCACATGACCACCCCCCAACTAAACCCCACTGGATTAAGGGGCGGCACCGGACTAAAGGGCAGCACCGGACTAAGGGGCAGCACCGGACTAAGGGGCAGTACCGGACTAAGGGGTAGCACCAGGATAAGGGGCAGCACCGGGCTAAGGGACCGCACCGGACTCAATGGCGGATCCTGGCTGGCTGGCTCTGGCGGATCCTGGCTGGACGGCTCTGGCGGATCCTGGCTGGACGGCTCATGGCTGGCTGAAGGATCTGGCTGCTCATGGCTGGCTGACGGATCTGGCTGCTCATGGCTGGCCGACGGATCTGGCTGCTCATGGCTGGCCGACGGATCTGGCTGCTCATGGCTGGCCGACGGATCTGGCTGCTCATGGCTGGCTGAAGGATCTGGCTGCTCATGGCTGGCTGAAGGCTCTGGCTGATCCTGTCTGGCGGAAGGCTCTGGCTGATCCTGTCTGGCAGAAGGCTCTGGCTGATCCTGTCTGGCAGAAGGCTCTGGCTGATCCTGTCTGGCGGAAGGCTCTGGCTGATCCTGTCTGGCGGAAGGCTCTGGCTGATCCTGTCTGGCAGAAGGCTCTAGCGGCTCCGGTCTGGCGGACGGCTCTGACGGCTCATGGCAGACGGGCGGCTTAAGCGCCTTTGGGCAGACGGGCAGTTCAGGCCCCGTTGGGCAGACGGCAGACTCTGGCCGTCTGAGGCGCACCGTAGGCCTGGTGCGTGGTGCCGGAACTGGAGGTACCGGGCTGAGGACACGCATCGTAGACTTGGTGCGGGTGGCAGGAACAGGCCGGACCGGGCTGTGGAGACGGATAGGAGGCCTGGAGTGAACAGCGGCCACCACCCGTCCTGGCTGAATGCCTACCCTCACACACTCTGTGTGAGGCATCCGCACAGGACGTACAGGGCGGTGTACCCCTGGCCTGGTGGCCTCCTGGATTCGCCCCCTCTTTGCCTCCGTCGTCCATGCCGTGTGCTTGATGCGTGGAGTCGGAACAGGTCGGGCTGGGCTGGCCACGCACACCGTAGGCTTCCTACGTGGCACAGGAACCGGCCGGGCTGGACTGGCGACGCACACCGTGGGCTTGATGCGTGGAGTAGGAACAGGCCGGTCCATACTGGGAACACACACCACTGGCTTTAACTGGGGATCAGGAACGGGCCGGACCGGACTGGTAACACCCATCAGTCTCTCACGCCGTGCCGCAACAACCTCCCTTCCTCTACTCGCCAATGGCTCCCGTAATCCGATAGCCTTCTCTCCACATCTCCCTGTGGCAGCCTCCTGCTGCCCAACCGCCCAAGCCATGTGCCCCCCCAAAAAACTTTTTGGGGTTGCCTCTCGTCCCTCCGACGATGGGCCTGCCGACGCCGTTGTTCCTCTCTCCGTCGCCTCTCCACTGTCTCGCTCCATGGACGGCGATCCATCCCCTCCAGGATCTCCTCCCAAGTCCAGGACCCTTTTCCGTCCAAAATCTCCTCCCATGTCCAGACCTTTGGAGCTGGGTCCTGTTGCCGCTTGACACGCTGCTTGGTCCTTTTGTGGTGGGTTTTTCTGTCACGATCGTCTGAGGAAACGGACCAATACGCAGCGCGTGGAGTGAACATGATGACTTTATTTAAATAAAAGCAACCACGAAAACAACAAACAAATGACGATAGTGAAGTCCTACAGTGACTATGACTGAACCTGGAACAAAAACCCACCATTCCCACAGGAAAACAATCAGAATAAATATGGCTCCCAATCAGAGATAACGAGCCGACAGCTGACACTCGTTACCTCCGATTGGGAGTCATCGACCAATCCTAGAAATAAACCCCACAGAACTGCAAACATAGAAATACACCCAAATTACCCAACAAAACAAATACACCCTGGCTCAAATACAAACGTCCCGGAGCCAGAGTGTCACACATTTCAGTAACAGGTGCAACAAATATTTTTAACTGATTGGATTAGTTTAGAAAAAAATATGTTATTTATCTTTGTTTAGCATAAGATTAATCAATCAATCATACAAAACCACAGATATTAAAAACAATCTCCCAGAAAGATTAACCTGCAATAGAGCATGCTGGGAAATATGATAATGATGGGTGTGGTTTTGATGGGACTGCTTTACTCTCCACAGTGTAAAACAATAAATCTGGTTATTAACACAAACACTGGGGATTATTTTACACCACTGAGTGTTAATTTCACACTTACAGAGTGAATTTAGTGCCTGAATCAACACTAGAAATGTTACACTGAAAAATCAGCACTGGACAATTTGCTGTGTGCAAGATAGACAATATATGTTTTTTTGTCAAACGCAAGCATTGATCATCATGTCAGCAGAATAATACGCTCAATATTTATTGAAAGGCGCATCAAGCTTTCACCATCCTGTGAAGTTCATCATAATTTATTTCATCCGTAGCCTAATAAACTGCATGCTTTCCCTAGTCTAGTGGGAGGACCACACAACATATCATCGCGTGACACCAAGTTTACTTCAAAATATATGATGGTTATTATGTAAATATTTTTGAATTAGAAGCATTTCCACCGCCATTTCTCGCATAATTTATTTTACAGACACAAAAAGATGGTCTGACATTTTTTTTTATCTGACATGTACTTTACCCGCATACCCCCCACTAAATGTCGAACTGTTCTGTAGTAAATTGAGTTATTTTATAGGCCCTACTTTATAAGATTTTGAAAGAAAACCCGTACAGTGCTCATGCCAGCATTCCTTTGTTTATTTAAGTTTGTTTATTTAAGATAACGTTTGAACTTAAATTGTATATATTTATAAACTTGTTTTGAAAGGTTTTGCATACTGACGTTCAAAAGCCGCACACTAACTTTCAAAAGTAGCGTGTAAACCCCTCCCTACCAATCAATGATTGGTAAGATTCTGCCTCGCGTCATTCTTTTTCCCATATAGGAGTGGTTATACCAAGTGTCTATCTTCTATCTCCGCCCACCTTTTTGCACGCTCCCGTGCCTTGTTTTGGAGTTTTATTTATGGTCAGCGCACTCCCGATGCCCGAGCTATCGTTTGCCTCGCGCTGACATCATAGCGGATTACAATGTCAAATATTTTGGAAGCAGCGCTAGCCTCTGGTTTTACACCCCTTGAGAGAGAATCGTCGTTTATATTCCAGTCATTTGAAATATAAAGTTGCAATATTTTTCGCATGAAACATTTTTTGGGGAAGGAATGATGGATTCAAGTTAAGGTATGGAGTTTTGAAAGCAACCCAAGTCGATATGTGCATATCTGTAAAAGGGGAAATCAATCGAAGTATCATCGCATTCCCCATAGCTATATTACATAAATTAGAATAGGTGAAAAGTACGCTTATGTGTGGGCTACGTTTTTCTGCAGCACCACAACTTGAAATGGCATTGGTTGAATTTAATTTATGGGTTTTCTAGACACAGAGTGTTTATTCTTTATTTCACTTGCTTTGGCAATGTAAACATATGTTTCCCATGCCAATAAAGCCCCTTGAATTGAATTGAGTGGCAGCGAAGTCACAATGTTGATTGTATGCATGATTGTTTAGGCTACTACAGCGTATTATGTGAATGCATTCTGAAAAATCCGTCGGGTCATGCTAATGAGAAAAAAGTTGTCGCGCTACGAAAAGCTCCATCCTGCATTACGTAATAACAGACCAGCTGTTTAGAGATGCGCGCGAGAGAGGTGAAATACCCCTCTGATGACGATAAACATTTCAATCCCTCTCAACTATCAGCAGCATGCGAGCTCGTGGTGAAATGTATCACCTCGTATATACAAACGCTGTCAAGAGCGTTTTCCAATGGAACTTTCCATCCACTGCCCCATTCCTCCAACTGTGTTTATCCAAACTGTAGAAGGTTGTTTTGCTGTAATACTGTAGAGTGAATTTCCTATTGGGTATTATTCATAACGTTATACATAATATAAATTATACATTATAAACCGGTTGGTTCGAGCCCTGAATGCTGATTCACTGAAAGCCATGGTGTATCAGACCATATACCACGGTATGACACAAATAATATTTTTACTGTTCTAATTACATTGGGAACCAGTTTATAATAGCAATAAGGCACCTCGGGGGCTTGTGGTATATATAATATATACCACACCTCCTTGGGCCTTATTGCTTAATTATAACACCTCCATTGTAACCATACTGTAATAGACCTACTTACTGTCATAATGTTTGTCCATGATAAGGCTTATTTAGTTTGAAAAATAAAGTAGGCCTACCACATACACAACAATTTGCAGGTGCAGCCAGGGGTTAAAGATTATAGTCATTAGATACTACTATAATATGAATAGGTTGTCCCTAATGTAAAGAGCTTTGTGATTTCTGTCTGTAAATGAAAA
Source organism: Coregonus clupeaformis (assembly GCF_020615455.1). Classification (NCBI taxonomy): domain Eukaryota; kingdom Metazoa; phylum Chordata; class Actinopteri; order Salmoniformes; family Salmonidae; genus Coregonus; species Coregonus clupeaformis. The sequence goes on from NC_059230.1 coordinate 4,029,664, forward strand.
GCTCCCAAATAAAATTTACTATTGTTATTATTTAATATATATTTTCATCCTGTCTTTTAAACTATGCCGCCATCCCATTTGATGTGTATATATAGATATGCTGAATAATCCTGAGCCTCGGCTGCGTTCAGCAGGACACAACGTTGGCCAATGTTCAGATAGAAATGTGTTATGTAGAACAAACATGCCTCTCTGACATATAGAATAAGGAATCACGTCAGCTCTATTCATGGCATTTCTATCCGTAACATTCCACAACGTTTGCATACTGAACCCGAGCCTGATCCCTGTCTCCCCTGTCTACAGGTGTATGTAACAGAGAGTGGGTCAGGTCAGGGATGCTGCAGCATCGGAGGGAATATGACTCTCATGGCCTGTTTTCATCTGGAGAGACCTCCGACAATGACTGTGAGGTAACAGAATGTGGTGTGTGTGTTTGTGTGTGTGTCTTTGTCTGTTTGAGCAGTATAACCCACACTGACTCAACCGTAATCATGTGAGTGCATGAGGGCACGAGATAGGACATTTACCATGCTGTGTGTGGGTGTGTGTACACATGTGTCACAGTGTGTGTGTGTGTGTGTGTGTGACATTGATCATTAGGGCCCCACTGTTAGGTTTGTACTCTACACAGCATGAAGCATAATTTGTAACCTCTGCTGCTCTGCTGCAGTCCAATTAGAGATGGGCTGATGGATCCAGATAAATCATTACTACTTTCTGCTCTCTCTCTCTCTCTCTCTCTCTCTCTCTCTCTCTCTCTCTCTCTCTCTCTCTCTCTCTCTCTCTCTCTCTCTCTCTCTCTCTCTCTCTCTCTCTCTCTCTCTCTCTCTCTCTCTCTCTCTCTCTCTCTCTCTCTCTCTCTTACTGTTTCTCTCTCTGCAGATAGGGGCGAGTTGTGGAGAGGTTGGCGTAGTGTGTTTGTGTGAGACTGGACCCTGCACACTGTACTCTGAAGCACATACACAGACACCGGTGAGAAGTGATGTTATATAATATTATTTTTACATCCAAGGGAAGATACAGAGGCATCAATTACCCTAGACAATATTTAAGCCGGATTCGATCCAAAACTGCAATATTACAGTGGGTTTTGAATCTTCATTACAATGCTTCACTACTGCTTTGCATTGAAATTTGCATAAAGTAGAGCAGAGCTCAACTTTTTCTACCGCTCCGCTAGCAGGGTTCTCGCCGCTCACCTTCCCACAATCCCCCGCACATTTCTCTGCATGGCCTCGTTGAAAATTAATGGGGGTGGAACTTCTCCTGTTGAATTCATTGTTAGTGAAAACCGTACGCCATAGTGCGCTTGACATTTAAATGTAATAGTCAGTTGGCCGACTTCTGCACCGTTTACTGCGAATGCAATATCTGCAAACGTGGGAACATTGCCTTTAAAATCATCTGCATTGTCGACAATGCGCGATCGGATTGAGTCCCTGCTTTAGTTTGTTTTGCCTCATTGAAATGCATCTCTCCTTATGCATTTCACCTACACACTTATCATGCTGTACTCTCTCTCTCTCTCTCTCTCTCTCTCTCTCTCTCTCTCTCTCTCTCTCTCTCTCTCTCTCTCTCTCTCTCTCTCTCTCTCTCTCTCTCTCTCTCTCTCTCTCTCTCTCTCTCTCTCTCTCTCTCTCTCTCTCTCTCTCTCTCTCTCTCTCTATCTCTCTCTATCTCTCTCAGGACACACTGAAATGTGAACACTGTGGGAAAAACAGGGTAGTGATAACCAGGTACTCAGAGGGATATGGCACAGAGGTAGGGTGTGTGTGTGTGTGTGTTTGTGTGTTCGTCCTATGATTCAAATATTGATGATACAAAACATCAGTATGGTTTCAACTCAGTATGGTTTATTAAAAATACCGGCACTGCATATACAGTGAGGGAAAAAAGTATTTGATCCCCTGCTGATTTTGTACGTTTGCCCACTGACAAAGAAATGATCAGTCTATAATTTTAATGGTAGGTTTATTTGAACAGTGAGAGACAGAATAACAACAAAAAAATCAGGAAAAACGCATGTCAAAAATGTTATAAATTGATTTGCATTTTAATGAGGGAAATAAGTATTTGACCCCCTCTCAATCAGAAAGATTTCTGGCTCCCAGGTGTATTTTATACAGGTAACGAGCTGAGATTAGGAGCACACTCTTAAAGGGAGTGCTCCTAATCTCAGCTTGTTACCTGTATAAAAGACACCTGTCCACAGAAGCAATCAATCAATCAGATTCCAAATTCTCCACCATGGCCAACACCAAAGAGCTCTCCAAGGATGTCAGGGACAAGATTGTAGACCTACACAAGGCTGGAATGGGCTACAAGACCATCGCCAAGCAGCTTGGTGAGAAGGTGACAACAGTTGGTGCGATTATTCGCAAAAGAATGAAACACAAAATAACTGTCAATCTCCCTCGGCCTGGGGCTCCATGCAAGATCTCACCTCGTGGAGTTGCAATGATCATGAAAATGGTGAGGAATCAGCCCAGAACTACACGGGAGGATCTTGTCAATGCTCTCACGGCAGCTGGGACCATAGTCACCAAGAAAACAATTGGTAACACACTACGCTGTGAAGGACTGAAATCCTGCAGCGCCCGCAAGGTCCCCCTGCTCAAGAATGTACATATACAGGCCCGTCTGAAGTTTGCCAGTGAACATCTGAATGATTCAGAGGAGAACTGGGTGAAAGTGTTGTGGTCAGATGAGACCAAAATCGAGCTCTTTGGCATCAACTCAACTCGCCGAGTTTGGAGGAGGAGGAATTCTGCCCATGACCCCAAGAACACCATCCCCACCGTCAAACATGGAAACATTATGCTTTCGGGGTGTTTTTCTGCTAAGGGGACAGGACAACTTCACCGCATCAAAGGGACGATGGACGGGGCCATGTACCATCAAATCTTGGGTGAGAACCTCCTTCCCTCAGCCAGGGCATTGAAAATGGGTCGTGGATGGGTATTCCAGCATGACAATGACCCAAAACACACGGCCAAGGCAACAAAGGAGTGGCTCAAGAAGAAGCACATTAAGGTCCTGGGTGGCTTTAGCCAGTCTCCAGACCTTAATCCCATAGAAAATCTGTGGAGGGAGCTGAAGGTTCGAGTTGCCAAACGTCAGCCTCGAAACCTTAATGACTTGGAGAAGATCTGCAAAGAGGAGTGGGACAAAATCCCTCCTGAGATGTGTGCAAACCTGGTGGCCAACTACAAGAAACGTCTGACCTCTGTGATTGCCAACAAGGGTATTGCCACCAAGTACTAAGTCATGTTTTGCAGAGGGGTCAAATACTTATTTCCCTCATTAAAATGCAAATCAATTTATAACATTTTTGACATGCGTTTTTCTGGATTTTTTTGTTGTTATTCTGTCTCTCACTGTTCAAATAAACCTACCATTAAAATTATAGACTAATCATTTCTTTGTCAGTGGGCAAACGTACAAAATCAGCAGGAGATCAAACACTTTTTTCCCTCACTGTAATGTTGAATGATGATGCACACAAACATACTTAAGTATTCCCTTTGTCTAAAATGTAAATGTAGGCGGCTGAAACCAATGAGTGATTGTACTGCACAAGTGTGTGTGTGCGTGTGTCTAATTCATGTGACTCATACTGTGCAGGAAGAGTGTGTCCTGTCCGATCCTCAGGGTGACAGCGATGCAGACGCTGACATCGAGGACACAGATTGCAGGTTCGACACCCACCCACCCACCCACACCCACACCCACACACACACACACAAACACACACGCACACACACACACACTGCTTACTCACTAATCGGTCACTCATAAACAGTACCTATTGTCTTTTAATTTTTTTGCTGTTTTGATTGGCCCAGACTACAGGAGCCATGTTCTCTCCAGCGAATCAGCTCGCGGAGACGGAAGCGACCGCGAATAGCACGGCAGGACACCACAGAGAGTGAGGACGATGGGGGGAGGAGTCACAGGAGTCACCGCTGGAACCTCAGACTCAGTCCCCACCGGGCTCACAACAGAACCTTACTAGAGGTACCACAACCACACAGAACCACATCACAAACCTAATACACAACCACAGTAAACCTCATCGCAACCACATAATGAAACCACCATATAATGAAAGCCCCCCTCTCTCTCTCTCTCTCTCTCAGGAGAGTGTATCACAGGTCAGACCGTTAGTGATCTGTCAGCCCAGTGCCGGAGGAGACGGTCAGGGGCCTCCAGTCGAAGGGCCCAGAACTGGCCCAAAATGGCTCTGGTCTCTGTGGCCCTCGTCTCTCTCCCTGCCTGTCATTCTCCTCCTCTCCATCCCTCTCTCTCTCTCCTTAGTCATCATCATCATGTCTTTCCTGCTGCCTCGGGCCAGTACTTGACCCCACTTCTCTGTTTTATTTAATTAATTTTAATATTTTTCATTGAATAATTTAATTATACTTTAATCACCTTGCGTCACCTCATTATGTTGTTTATTAATGTGTGTATACTGTAAACAAATCATATTAGACCATAAGCCATAGCAGCATCAGACCCATAAGCCATAGCAGCATCATCACCCTTTTCCACAACACAATTTCTGAACAGGCAGCTTGTGCTCTTCATACCTCTCTCTCTCTCTCTCCCTCTCTCTCTCTCTCTCTCTCTCTCTCTCTCTCTCTCTCTCTCTCTCTCTCTCTCTCTCTCTCTCTCTCTCTCTGTTTCGCTCTCTCTCTCTCTCCCACTCATTTGCAAAAATAGATCTCTTGGCTTGCTGCTTATGCTGTAGATGTTGTGAAATGTGGGTGGAAAAGGGTTTTAGTGTTACACGTGTTTTGTAGGCTCAATAGAAATACATGTAAATGACCGAACTATGCAATCTACTGTTCCTGCTGTCTCTCTCACTCGATCTCCCTACCCCCTCCTCTCTATCTCTCTCTCTCTCTCTCTCTCTCTCTCTCTCTCTCTCTCTCTCGATCTCCCTACCCGTCTCCTCTCTGTCTCTCTCTCTCTCAATCTCCCTACCCTCTCCTTTCTCTCTCTCTCTCTCTCTCTCTCTCTCTCTCTCTCTCTCTCCCTCTCGATCTCCCTACCCCCCTCCTCTCTGTCTCTCTCTCGATCTCCCTCCCCCTCCTCTCTGTCTCTCTCTCTCGATCTCCCTACCCCCCTCCTCTCTGTCTCTCTCTCGATCTCCCTACCCCCCTCCTCTCTGTCTCTTTCTCAATCTCCCTACCCCCCTCCTCTCTGTCTCTCTCTCGATCTCCCTACCCCCCTCCTCTCTGTCTCTCTCTCGATCTCCCTCCCCTCTCCTCTCTGTCTCTTTCTCAATCTCCCTACCCCCCTCCTCTCTGTCTCTCTCTCGATATCCCTACCCCTCCTCTCTCTCTCTGTCTCTCTCTCTCTCTCTCTCTCTTTCGATCTCCCTCCCCCTCCTCTCTGTCTCACTCTCTCTCTCTCTCGATCTCCCTACCCCATCCTCTCTGTCTCTCGATCTCCCTCCCGCTCCTCTCTGTCTCTCTCTCTCTCTCGATCTCCCTACCACCCTCCTCTCTGTCTCTCTCTCGATCTCCCTCCCCCCTCCTCTCTGTCTCTCTCTCGATCTCCCTCCCCACTCCTCTCTGTCTCTCTCTCTCTCTCGATCTCCCTACCCCCCTCCTCTCTGTCTCTCTCTCGATCTCCCTCCCCCTCCTCTCTGTCTCTCTCTCGATCTCCCTCCCCTTTCTCTCTGTCTCTCTCTCTCTTGATCTCCCTTACCCCCTCCTCTCTGTCTCTCTCTCGATCTCCCTCCCCCTCCTCTCTGTCTCTCTCTCTCGATCTCCCTCCCCCTCCTCTCTGTCTCTCTCTCGATCTCCCTCCCCTTTCTCTCTGTCTCTCTCTCTCTCGATCTCCCTCCCCCCTCCTCTCTGTCTGTCTCTCTCTCTCGATCTCCCTCCCCCCTCCTCTGTCTCTCTCTCTCAATCTCCCTCCCCCCTCCTCTCTCTCTCTCTCTCTCGATCTCCCTACCCCTCCTCTCTGTCTCTCTCTCTCCGATCTCCCTACCCCCTCCTCTCTGTCTCTCTCTCGATCTCCCTCCCCCTCCTCTCTGTCTCTCTCTCGATCTCCCTCCCCACTCCTCTCTGTCTCTCTCTCTCGATCTCCCTACCCCCCTCCTCTCTGTCTCTCTCTCGATCTCCCTCCCCCTCCTCTCTGTCTCTCTCTCGATCTCCCTCCCCCTCCTCTCTGTCTCTCTCTCGATCTCCCTCCCCCTCCTCTCTGTCTCTCTCTCGATCTCCCTACTCCCCTCCTCCCTGTCTCTCTCTCGATCTCCCTCCCCCTCCTCTCTGTCTCTCTCTCTCTCTCGATCTCCCTACCCCCCTCCTCTCTGTCTCTCTCTCGATCTCCCTCCCCCTCCTCTCTGTCTCTCTCTCGATCTCCCTCCCCTCTCCTCTCTGTCTCTCTCTCGATCTCCCTACCCCCCTCCTCTCTGTCTCTCTCTCTATCTCCATCCCCCTCCTCTCTGTCTCTGTCTCTCTCTCTCGATCTCCCTACCCCCTCCTCTGTGTCTCTCTCTCAATCTCCCTAACCCCCTCCTCTCTGTCTCTCTCTCGATCTCCCTTCCCCCTCCTCTCTGTCTCTGTCTCTCGATTTCCCTCCCCCTCCTCTCTCTCTCTCTCTCTCTTTCTCTCTCTCTCTCTCTCGATCTCCCTCCCCCTTCCTCTCTGTCTCTCTCTCTCGTTCTCCCTACCCCCCTCCTCTCTGTCTCTCTCTCGATCTCCCTCCCCTCTCCTCTCTGTCTCACTCTCAATCAATCAATCAATTTTATTTTATATAGCCCTTCTTACATCAACTAATATCTCGAAGTGCTGTACAGAAACCCAGCCTAAAACCCCAAACAGCTAGTAATGCAGGTGTAGAAGCACGGTGGCTAGGAAAAACTCCCTAGAAAGGCAAAACCTGGGAAGAAACCTAGAGAGGAACCAGGCTAGAGGGTGGCCAGTCCTCTTCTGGCTGTGCCGGGTGGAGTTATAACAAAGAACCATGCCAAGATGTTCAAAAATGTTCATAAGTGACAAGCATGGTCAAATAATAATCAGGAATAAATCTCAGTTGGCTTTTCTAGCCGATCATTAGAGTTTAAAACAGCAGGTCTGGGACAGGTAGGGGTTCCATAACTGCAGGCAGAACAGTTTAAACTGGAATAGCAGCAAGGCCAGGCGGACTGGGGACAGCAAGGAGTCACCACGGCCGGTAGTCCCAGCGTATGGTCCTAGGGCTCAGGTCTCTCGTTGGCTTTTCATGCGATCATTTAGGAGTTGAAAACGCAGGTCTGCGGTAGGGGTTTCGTGACCGCCGCAGGCAGAACAGTTGAAACTGGAATAGCAGCAAGGCCAGGCGGACTGGGACAGCAAGGTGTCATCATGCCCGGTAGTCTGAGTATGGTCCTAGGGCTCAGGTTCTCAGAGAAAGAGAAGAGAGAGAAGTAGAGAGAGCATATAAATTCACACAGGACACTGGATAAGACAGGAGAAGTACTCCAGGTATAACCAACTAACCCCAGCCCCCGACACATAAACTACTGCAGCATAAATACTGGAGGCTGAGACAGGAGCGGTCCGGAGACACTGTGGCCCCCATCCGAAGAAACCCCGGACAGGGCCAAACAGGAAGGATATAACCCCACCCACTCCGCCAAGCACAGCCCCCGCACCACTAGGGGATATCCCCAACCACCAACTTACAATCCTGAGACAAGGCCAGTATCAGCCCACAGGGTCTCCACCACAGCACAAACCAGGGGCAACCCAACAGGAAGATCACGTCAGTAACTCAACCCCAGTGGCGCACCCCTCCCAGGGGCGGTGAAGAAAGCACCAGCAAGCCAGTGACTCAGCCCCTGCAACAGGGGTTAGAGGCAGAGAACCCCAGTGGAGAGGGGAACCGGCCCGGCAGAGACGCAAGGGCTGTTCGTTGCTCCAGCCTTTCCGTTCACCTTCACACTCCTGGGCCAGACTACACTCAATCATATGACCTACTGAAGAGATAAGTCTTCAGTAAAGACTTAAAGGTTGAGACCGAGTCTGCGTCTCTCACATGGGTAGGCAGACTGTTCCATAAAAATGGAGATCTATAGGAGAAAGCCCTGCCTCCCGCTGTTTGCTTAGAAATTCTAGGGACAATTAGGAGGCCTAGTCTTGTGACCGTAGCGTACGTATTGGTATATGCGGCAGGACCAACTCGGAAAGATAGGTAGGAGCAAGCCCATGTAACGCTTTATAGGTTAACGTAAAACCTTGAAATCAGCCCTTGCCTTAACAGGAATCCAGTGTAGGAAGCTTAGCACTGGATTAATATGATCCAATTTCTTGGTTCTAGTCAGATTCTAGCTATTTAGCACTAACTTGAAGTTTATTTTAGTGCTTTATCCGGATGCCGGAAAATAGAGCATTGCAGTAGTCTAATCTAGAAGTAACAAATGCATGGATTAATTTTTCTGCATCATTTTTGGACAGAAAATTTCTGATTTTTGCAATGTTACGTAGATGGAAAAAGCTGTCCTTGAAACAGTCTTGATATGTTCGTCAAAAGAGAGATCAGGGTCAAGAGTAACGCCTAGGTCCTTCACAGTTTTATTTGAGACGACTTTACAACCATCAAGATGAATTGTCAGATTTA